>NW_010160364.1:0-22154 GCF_000695765.1 Mesitornis unicolor | reverse complement strand
TCACTAAAGAACCCAGGAAGCTTTTTTCTCCAAAAATTATTTGAAGTGTCTGTGTGTCCACAAAAAGCTCAACATATCTTCAAAATTGTGTTTGTCAAAAAATCCTCAAAGATACCTGATTTTCTGCACGGTCACAAGAACTAGCATGTATTCCTCCTGTTATTTGGTTTAAGGAAAGCTGAAGAAAAGAAGCTGAAGGCAATTACCGAATATTTTCTGCACGGTCACAAGAACTAGCATGTAAACCGTTATTTGGTTTAAGGAAAGCTGAAGAAAGGAAGCTGAAGGCAATTACCGAAAAGGACCAACTGAGAGAGCTGGGACTGTTCAGCCTGGAGAAGAGAAGGCTCCAGGGGGACCTTATTGCGGCCTTCCAGTTCCTGAAGGGGTCCTACAGGAAGGCTGGAGAGGGACTTTTTACAAGGGCAGGTAGTGACGGAACAAGGGGGAATGGTTTCAAACCAGAACAGTAGATTTAGACTGAATATTAGGAAGAAATTCTTTACTGTGAGGGTGGTGAGATATGGGAATAGGTTGCCCAGGGAAGTTGTGGATGTCCCCTCCCTGCAAGTGTTCAAGGCCAGGTTGGAGAGGGCTTTAGGCAACCTGGTCTGGTGGGAGGTGTCCCTGCCACCAGAAAAGGGTGCTCGGACTAGATGATCTTTAATGTCCCTTCCAACCTAAACCATTCTATGATTCTATGAAAGATTTAAAAAATGTTGGAATGAAGAAATAAGAGCAGCTTTTTGTGTACCAAGCTAATATCACAAGCCAGAGCACTGGTCAATGAGCAAAAGTTACCTGGAGCATACTCACCCATCTTTTACTCCAAAAAAGGTGCTGTGAAGACAGCTCAGAAGACTGTAAGACAGCTGTACTTTGGGCAAGCAAACATGCCAGATGTATGAGGGACCATTTTCTCAGCATCATTACATACAGCCAATTTATTGTATTAGTGCTCTGCAGCCTGTGCTGAATCTCTGTTTATTAGAATATTTCCGTGGTTGGTACAATCACTTATGGCTTTAAATGGGTAAGCCTAGAGAATCTGAAAAAAATCTTGGGAACTTTTAATAAAATCTTCATAGGGGATGAGGCACTATGTCTTCAGGAAAACATTTTGCAAAGCATTAAAACAGCAAGAAGACTGGCAGTGCCTTTCCAAGATTCTGTGCACTCATCTGTTTATCCACCTCTGAGTGGGGGAGCAGGAAAGGAATGAAGAAATAACCATCATTCTCTGATTATATGCTGACCAGATCCTTAACAACTGTAAGTCATGTCTCTATGAATATTCAAATCATTTGGGATCTGAAATTGTATATTCCAGATTAGATGGTAAAATGAAATTAGTAGTGTTTGAGTGTATGCAGAATACAGTCCCAAACTTCAGCTGAATTTAGGTTTACAGGTCATGTTGGTTCAAATTTCAGTCTGAAATGCTCTTTCAGCCTGCTGGAAAAGCTAGCCAAATTAGAATAAATTGTAAAATAGTGCACAGGATTCCAAGTTTTCCTCCAGTTTTTCCATAGTTTGTGGGATTGTTATATGCACAAAAACAACAGAGCAGCCTCAGAATGAGAAGCTTACTCTGTGCTTCTGAATGTTCATACCATTTGAGAGCCAAGTGAGAGTCATTCTTTATGCTTTACTTGATAACTCTTCAAACGACAAATTCTAGCTCATTTGGTGTATTTCTGAAGGTGTCAGCTTTGAAAAATAAACTCATGAGAACTTGACTACTGCATGAGAAAGCAAAATGGAAAGCTTGAAATTGCTCTTCTTATTCTGGTGTTCATAAAAAATAATGCAGTGGAGTTACATGGTTTTGTCAGACTTGTAGGGCTTACAGTTGGGAATGCAACGGAAGGATTATCTGCTTCTACTCTTCCTAATCATTGCATCAGTGAGGTGCAGGGGCAGTAGTTTTGCTTTTATGAACATAAAAAAGCAGAGCGAGCATGAGGTAAACATTACCTTTTTTGATCATCTCAGCTTCCAGTCGTCAGGAGTTTAAGGATCACCTGAGTGAAAGATTACACCCAGGCTGGCATGTTTATTACTTGATATGTGAACTATCTTCCATTAATGTGTACATGGTTTTTCAGACTCAGTAGTGCTCCTGACCCCCACATGCATGTTTCACTACTGAATTATGTACTATGTAGTACTATGTTTGTACTATGTGTGTTCTTAGACATAGGCATAGATAAGTCCTCAAAAAATTTATACTTTGTTGGGAGGGGAAGGGCTATAATTTTTATGCTGTAAAAGAATATGAATCCAGTGTTTGTCTTCTCCACATTAGTAATAATTCTACAGACTTCTAGCACATCTCTCCTGATTCATAACTTTTCCAACCTGAAGACTCCTAATCTATTTATTTTCTTCTCCCATGGAAGTTGTGTGATACCTCTCACCATCCTTGTCAAACTCTCTGTGCCTGTTATTGGTGTACTCTCCTCCAATCTCTTTGTAGGTCATCTACCATTGGCATGTCTTAAAGCTCTAAGCTTGGATCCCAAAATCCTCAAAAAAAGCCTTGGAAGTGGTGTGAAGGACTTAATATTTTTTTACTTAACTAAGCAGTGGGTTAGTATCAGAGATCCAGATCCTCAGTAGTATTAAAATGACCAGTCTTAATAAACTATCTTATCCTGACCTTTGTGGGAATGTGGTGTGACTCTCTTGGGAGATCTGGGTTGTTGTACTAAAAAAAGATTCCAGAGGTAATATTATGACAAGTTTTAAAGATACGTAGAGTAGAAAATGAATTTAGCGTGTGCATATTTCCTGAACCTTCTGTATCGCTAACCATTTGCTTCTGCTTCAGATTCTTTCTTATCCTTAAAAAAAAAATCTCTCTCATTTAAACATATATGTTGTTTCAAATGTCTTGAACCACTTGGCTTTCAGCACTTTCAGAAGATATTATTTTCCTCCTTGCCTTTTATTGCCCAAATTCAGCCCTTGTTAATATTAAAACAAATATCTTGGCACCAAATGCAGTCTCCCTGAGCCCTGTTTTTTGTTAGCCACTGTTTGAAAACCTTGTTAGCTCAGTGTCAAGCACTCATTAAACTTTCAGCTTACACAAGCTGCCTTCCTGCTCTGACAGAGTGTTTGTGCTGCAGTGTGTGTGTGTGCGAGCATGTGTTTGTGTGCGTGTGTTTGAGTGTGTGACTTGCTGACCTGTACGCAGGGCCAATAAAACTGTAAAAGAAATGCATACCCCCTGTTCCCCCCAAATCCAGGGTGTAATTTGTCCCTTCCATCTGTGGTGTACAGAACCCAGCAGTGATCCCATACAGGGCTCCATTCTGCTCTCAAACAATGGGCTGCTGTTCAGTCCATATTATCATGTATTAACTTAGCTGTGGAAACTCCTCATTACTAAGTTAATAAAATATTTTTCTTCCTTCCTCCAAAATTTATCACAACAAAAAGATGCAAGCCTTTGCATTCAGAATGATCAGTATCTCTGCTTACATACGCAGGTAGCTGCATGTTCTTTGTTTTATTTTGGTTTATTTTGGTTTAAATTTTTGCAGGGTTTGGGGTTTTTGAGGGGTTGTTGGGGGTTCTTTTATTATTATTTTTTTAGCAGGGCTGAAGGCAGCACAGGAGATGAGAGGATTCTGTTTTTCCAAATGTCAGGCTTGGATATGCCGATGATTGCCTGGCTTGCGTATATGGAAAAACACCGTCAAACAGCACAGCATCTCTTTATTTGTTAATTGCTACGTGACGTTTTGATGTTTTACTGTAATTACATATCCCTTCTCCCAACACTTGCTTGCTGTTCTGAAAAAGAAAAGAGAAAAAAGAGAAGTCCTTAGAGAGCAGTAAAACAAATAGAGACATTTCTGTACAATGCATCAGAACAAAAGGGAGAGCTTAAAATGCTTTCCCCCATCTCTGTCCTCCACGATCCTGCCAGTGAACGGATTGCGTTTTAGCAAAAGGAAAGCATCAGGAATTTGAAATATGTACATACAGGTCCTCCGTGTCAGTGTATATCAGCAGTGGTATCAGTGCTGCCACGCTGATTTACACCAGCTGGGAATGTTACCCATTGCTTTGGTGGGGTTGTACTGCTGTACACCTGCTGAAGACACAGGCTGTGAAACATCTAGAGTATTAGTTCAGGCTTAGAGCACTGTTCTGATTCTGCTGTCTGTTATGAATTGGAAACGAGTTCCACGAAATTAAGGGAGTTTGTAACAGCATAAGGGAGGGTTAAAACAGGCCCCTTCAACGTCTACTAACTTGCTTGGTCTCTGAACTTGTCCTACTTGCTATTCATCTCTCAATAGCTACTTGTACTGCAAAATATAAATATTTACATGGGGATATGTTGCCTTTAAGCCAAATGGCTGATTATTTGCTGTGGCATGTGCTTGATCTGAAATTCAAGGTAAAAAGGGCTTCTCCCTCTCTCTTACTTACTCCTCTCCTCCTCATGGTGAGGAGGTTGAGATAGTTTTAGCTGGAAAAAAAAACTCCAAACAGCTTTTGATGGATAAGTTTAAAGAAGACTCTGGCAATAGTTTATGAAATACAGTCTGTCCTTTCCAGGGAAACTTTGTCTCCAAAATAATCCCAGTTCTGGCCTTCCAGAGAACATTTGCAATCAGTGGTAGGAAGGTGGCAGGTCGACAATCTCTGCCCAGACTGTGGCCAGCCAGGCTATGAGGCCTGTGCATCAGTAAGGATTTCCTTCGACTGTGGACCACCACAGCATGTGCAGGTCAGATCCAGATCCACAGTGGAAATTGGAGGCCTCAGGATCTGAATGGCTGCAGACCCTAAGTGGAATCCCTGAGCGTCTGTAAAGTCTAGCTCAGGGCAGAGAATGAAATACAATTACAGTTCTGCTGGTTCAAGTCAGAGGATACTTTGACCCTGCAGTTCCTTCAGCCTTTTTTCTTTCAGTGCACTTCTTTTTCATCCTCTGTGCATCTTCTATTTGGAGATGGGAATCTCTGTAGAGCTGTATCCCCCTCTTGCTGTCTGTACATTCAGAGACTAGCACAGTAGACTCCAAGCCTACTTAGGAGTTCCAAGTAACAGCTACATGTTGCTACTAGTACCTTTGGGCAAGAAGCATGGGATGGCTATAGTACATGAAGTAGGAAAAGCAGCAGCGAGAATGCAAGAAGTCTGAGGCAGCTGCTTTGCCCTGAGTCTCTTTCTGGGCATACCACCAATTCCTGACCCCTATGACGTGTGAGAATCTGTTGCTTCAGACTGATTGAACTGGCTCAGATGGCAGACATGGCTCCCGTGCCACTGGCTAGCATCGATATCCTTTAAAACCAGCCTTGTGTTCTACCAGCATTACTCCAGATGTGTGTGCTGGCTTACCTGCTTGTTAGAACTCCATACTTTGCTTCTGAGGTCACCTAAATTAATTGCTGTGTCAAAGGATGACACAGATCAGTAAGACCATACTTTAAATGTTATTTCATAATCTTGACTAAGCAGTCGTTCCAGGAAAGCATTGATGAGTCAGGCTGAGGTCAGATCTGACATGAATGAAATTCTCTTTCTGCGTGCTGACATAGCTGCATATTTAGCCACCACAATTTTTAAGAGAGAGAGGCACGTGGATGGGCCAGTCTTCTGAAATCCCCTAGTAACAACAATGGATGTGCACTCTGTTTAAAGCAAAGGATGCCCTGCTTTTTTTCTGAGGGGCATTATTTTTGTTCTTTATCGCTTTTATATTTAATTAATATAAAACAAAGCTTACACAGGCTGCTCTGGCATAGCTCTCTGGGTACATCTTATTTCTGTGGAATTAAATAGCTTCATTCTTTTTTGCATTTTTGTCAAGGTGTCTTTCTTTAGCTCCCACAGTCATATGAAATTTCATCTGTCGTTATTTCAAATAACATTCTACTTTTCTGGGTGCAAAATAATGTATAGCATGGCTTGACACTATTGAACCCTCATAGCTCAAAGCTCAAAACCAAATTAATTAAGAATTATTTGTGCATTTAGTCTCATTTTTAAGACTCCCAGAATTCAGTTGCATGGTTCCAAGTTCCTGACTCATGGTTTTAGCACGCTTGATTAGCCACCAATAAAGCTGGCTCTGAAATTGAATTTTAGTCCTGGGAAATAATTTTGAGTCTTCAGAACCTATTGTCCCAAAGCAATAGGCAACTTTCAGAGACTGGAAATTAAGCCATTTATACAGAATATTTTAATTTGACTAAACCAGCAAGTCCTGAGGAAAAAACAAAACAAAACCACAAACCACTTTGTTGGAGTACTTCTGGTCAGCTTCTCTTTGCAGTACTATTCTTGACTTGAAATCCATCCTTCTCTTTCTGGAAACTCAGTCACTTTTGGAAAAATCTCTCCTTGTGCCTTCTTCATTATCTTATCACTAATCTTATCACTTTTGCAAGATGCTGCTTTTTCTTCCTATGGAGTTTACTGTCTCCAGAGTGGAGTCCAGAGGATGTTTGCCTCATTTACCACAGTGCTGCCACACAAATTCAAGGGGAGCCTTGCCATTGGTGTCAGTGATACCTGGTTGCAAATGAGTAAGTTCGTTGCCCTCACTATCTGCTTTCTCCATTTGTTTTGCTAGCAGAAATTATTCCATTGCTTGTCACCAGCAGGAAAACATTAGTATTTGTAGACCTTTTGCAAGCTAGACTGTTTTCCATAGAGGAGAGAGAGGGAGGGAGGAAAATGAGGTAGGAGGAAAAAAAGGGATGGGGCAGAGATTTCCTCTTTCCTGTTTTAGCCACGACATAGAACAAAGCAGAATTCGTCATCACTGCACCTCAGGTGCAAATTATTTGTTGTCACAGGAGAACAATGAACGTAGAGTGTGGCATCTGTGACCTGACCTGGTGGTAGCACCCTGCATCACAGGAATGGAGCAGGCGTATCAAATACATGGCTATTGCTGAAAGTTTGTTAACATACCAGCCAACCTACACAGGCTGCCTCAGAGAAACTAAGATGGAGACTTTCAGAAGAGGTCTTTGGGGTGTCTGAATGCATGCAAATTGGGATTCCTTTGTCTTACTTTTAGTGGTGTTGAGGAGATTGCAGGTTCTTTCTAACCTAACTGGAAAATGCTCTCAGAACTCTCAACATGGATTTTACATCCACATTATAGCAATTTATTGTATGGTAATAATGCAAGTGTAGACAAATACCATACGCATCCCTGTCTTCCTTGTTCACACCTTGGAGACTATATTAGAGGTTTACGTAGTTTTGTGTTAGTACGGAGTTAGAGAATGCGGTAAATTTTCCTATCTCCAATTTCTAGTTTTTGTTCCCAGAAATTCTGTAACAGTGCTGGAAGCTGTTTCTCTTATTCGAGCCCAAGGCAAATTCTGTGTCTTATCTTTGCGTTTCGGAGAGGAACACTAAGAAAAAGAAAACATCTTTGCATTTCTTCTTTTTTTTTTCTTGTGATATACCTAAGACTAATTTAAGACAGTAAAGTTGCAGCATCAGTTTACAAAGACTGATTTTCTTTCTTTCCTTCTTTCTTTCTCTTTAACGCCTCTGTCTTTCCTATTGGAAACTGAAGAGGTAAAAGCTAACCAAGTATGGCCTTTGCCCTGATTGCAGCATTTCAGTGTTTTTTTCCCCACTCATGCTGCTTCGATATCCTGTCTATTTTTAAATAAATAAAAAACCTAAGCTCGTTCTTGCCGCATACATATCAGATGCTTTTGAGATTGAAGAGGGGATCTGCAGTGGACTTTGAACAGAAGAGTTTCTGTTACCCCCACAGTGGTTAGTAAGGACAAATAAATAACCAGAACATCAGAGTGCAGAAGGACCAGGCAGTTTTAGCCCTGTAACTTCCAGCAACGTTCGCCTGAACGCTTCCTCAGCCTGTTCCTTTGCTTCATCTTCTGTTGTATTAGATCACCTGGCAGGCCCACCTTCTGCACGAGTCCATGATCCTTTGTTGCATGTGCTGTTGGCAGTGGCAGTTGACCAAAGGAAAATGTAAGATATCGCTTCCTTGGGTAGCACAAGCTGTTTTCCTTTTGTAGCCGGAAAGCAGGGATAGATGGGCCCAATCTCCTTTCTTCTTTTGCACGATGAGAATCTCCAGGTACACACAGGTAAAATTGCCACTGCACTCTGTCAGTTCCAGGGACTGTCCTTGCCCTCATGTAGGAGATGCAGGAATAGGATGTATCCCCTTGCCTCTCTTGCTTGCCTCCTTCATCTTTCAAGCCCTTCTCAGGTGCAGGTATTTTCAGGTGCACATGCAGTGTAAGCCTTTACTTGCCAAAATATGTCCCAGCATAACAGAGTCAGCAGAAAAAGGCAAGTTTATTTTGTGTGAGGACTTGAAAATGAGAAGCATGCTTCTGTTTAATTTTCAAATAGCTAGCATCTATAATCTTAAAAAAAAAGTCTTGGTAAGAGTACTTAAGAACTGAAAGCATTTGAAGCAAATATTACAGTTAATCTCATGGCCAAAGAGTCCATTTTGATCTCTTGACCAAAAAATATTAGTATCTTTCAATAATTTTCTGTATTTGGCAATATTCACTATAGTTTTCTCAGTGTGAGTTAGTGCTCCTTTTTTTACTGTAAGATTTATTCACGAGGTAAACATTGCAGAACCAAAGTGCTGTGTTTGAATACCATAAAATGAGCTTGAGCAACCTGTGAAAGATGTTCCTGCCCATGGCAGGAGGTTGGACTAGATGATCTTTGAAGGTCCCTCCCAATCCAAACCACTCTATGATTCTATGTGTTAGAGTGAAAGAATTGCTCTGTCTTTTTCCTCTCTTTCAATGGGAGAAATGTAAGCAAGAAAATAAGAAAATATTAAATGAAAATGTTGACCACAACTTCAGTTCCATGGAGAAAATATATATATTCCATTGAAGTAATTTTTCATCCGCAAATGCTTTGAAGTCAAATGTGTCAGCCAGCCTTTACGGCACATTCCCCTTTCCAGCAGTCATCCAACTGAGGGCAACATGCTTGCAGGCCATGGGGAGGATGGACATCAGCCCAGTGCCTCAGCCTGCGTAACCGTTTTTCAAACAGTAATTATTAGAAACGGCTCATTTGATGAAACCTGATGTCTTGTCTGACCTTCTCAGAATGGAGCACTTCAGTAATTGTACTATTGTTCTACTTTATTGAATAAGGAAGTTGTTGTTTGTAGTTCACAACTATGTTATCATCTTGACCTTTTCATCTGCCACTCATATACTCCCTCGAGTGGTCTACATTATGAAATGCATTTACTCTGGCTGTTCAGCTTGCCTGAATACAATTTAGCTGGTATTTTGAAGCACCTCAGTACAGTCTAAAAGAGCAGCTTTGCTTTGACATACTGAATGTTGAAGTTGTCTTTAGCTGAAAAGTTGCTGGGTAGAAGCAGCAGGAATGCAGAGGGCTGTCACCTTGTTTCACTCTCCTGGGAACCGCTGTCTTGGTTACACGTCACTCATGGGTCTGGTTACATCACACCTCCTAACAAGCATTGCATAACAAGGTGATATAATTTCCATAACTCTATAATTTGAGGTTAAAACTGAGGTAAAATACTTCATGTTAGAGGTTAGTGCCAGTTCCATTTAGGAGTCTGAATTTCTGTACTTACAATCCCGTATTAATTACCAAATTATCAGCATGACGACTGTGAGGAAACCCTCTCTGCTCCTTTAAAGCGGCAGTGGGAAGTAAGTCAGCAAGGTTTGGGAATGTTCTTGGCTGACTTCCCTACAGGGGAAAACACAGAGAAACATTCCAGCCATTATTTCTTTTCTTTTTCAAAGCGCTAAAAGTACTAAATCTTTGTGGAGTGCTGTTCGCTGAGGGAAAGGTCTTACGAGTATTGCTCTTCTGGACATCTATGACCATCACATTTTGTCTCCTTTTCCTGTTCTTTCTAATGCCGTTTTAAGGAGCCAGTACTGGGAGAATGTCCTTCTTCTGTCCCACGTATTCATGCCATTAGTGAATAACGTTTAAAGTAGTGCTTTTTGTGGGTATTCATCTGAATCAGCTGGATGCCTGATTTTCTCACTTCTACCAGGCTGTCCAACTGTAGGAGGAAGTTTGAAAGCGCCATTGAATGTGACCTTCAAGACCATGTTACTGGCCACAGGTGTCTCAATGAGCTGCCTGGTTTTCTCTAAATAACTGCTGACAGGTGACCACTGCTGTCATTATCATTAGTAATGCAGTAGCCTTTAGACCTGTCTGTCATGAACCAATGTGCAGTACTCTACTGAACAAAAATATTTCAGCCCCAAGAGCTTAAAACCTAAGAGTATTCTCTTGTAGTCAAAGTAGGTGTGACTGCAACTTGTGTGAACACAGGTTAAGTTAGCTTTCAGCTACATAGTTTGTTATCTATGTAGCTTTTAATACAGTAGCTGAAGTATAGTGTGAGGAAGTTACATCTCCAAGATTATTTAAAGTCCCAGAGTCTAGGGAAAAAAAAAAACAAACTGCTGAGTTTCTCCGTAGTGCTCTGCATACCAGGCTGCATACATACTATCTGCTAGTTCTGCTAGGGTCAGACGATTCAGTGGTAAACGTAAGCCCAACTGCATTTGATTTATACTACAGCTTTTAACAGGGGTATTTTCTTTATGTGGCATCCAACTAATAGAAAATCCTAGTAGATGGACACCATTAGCAGTGGGGCAGTTGTTGATTTGCAATCAGCAGTCTTCTAGCATAATGATTTCCTTATGGAATACTTCCATGTCTGGAAGCAGTAAGACATACTAATATTCACCAGAACCAGTGATGGGTGTTGTGGCCCTTCTGTCAGTCAATAATCTCCTCACTGCTTCATGTGTCAGAAGAAGACAAAGGCTTGGTCTTTCCTGGGGTTTCTCACATGGCAGAGGGAACGCCTGGAAGTTTTACATGGACTTAGTTATTCAGCAGTGGAAGCTGTGATCATGAGCTGGCTTCATCTGGTTTCAATCACCCGCTTCTCTCAATCTCCCTCTCTCTCTCTCTGCTCAGTGTTCCTATGTTCATGGAATATTTTTCCAACTGCCAAATGTGTTCCTTTGGCATTACCTTTCCAGCCCGCAGAAGAGGGATTGCAGGAAAAAACGAAGTGGCTTCATCAAAGTAGAGGCATTATCAACATTATGGGTAGCTTTTTCTGCTGCCCTGGCAGCAAACTTGTTCTACTTTTCTTGCAGGGAAGTGCATCTTAACCTTTCCCAGCTCTAGCCTCAGTGAAATTTAAAACTATCTGATCAGTATCTTTAGAGTCCTTAGCTAGCTAATATCATTCTGTCTTGCTGGTGTGGAGCTAAAAGGGTGTTTGAATGAAGAATGGAGTAGTGTTCTTCCAAGATATCACATTATAGTTTTGCTTTGGGGAAGATTTATTTAAGCAAGTAACAGTTGTGATGGAAAATAACCTCTACTTTATCCTTCTTATACTTCTGTCACCAAGAATTTAAGCAAATCTGTTCTTCATCCCATCCAGATAAAGTCACAAGCGGATTTCAGAATCACTGCATGTGTCAATAATCAAGCAATATAGAGGCCAGGTGGCTGGTTTAACTTTAGCAGTTTTGTGCTGGGGTTATTAAAATGCATGGTGATGTGTTTCACAAATGTGAGTATCAAAGCTCTGTCTTTTATGTGGAGGAAGCAATGGCACATGTGAGAACATTCTAACCAAAAAACTGCATTTTAAATAGAAACATTTTCAATATAAATGTGGTTTATTCTGTATGTGTCTGCTGCATGGTCCCTTACTGACTCCAGGAAATAAATGTGCTAAGTGGGTCACTTTTAACTTAGAAATAGAAGAGCAAGATTATGTCAGTGTCTTCTGGCAAATCCCAAATTAAATCCATCCTTATTTCAAGGAAATTAAATGAGGACCTGGGTACCCAAGTATGTGTCCATCTGTTCCTTGAGGTGAGGGCTACTTTTATTCCTTTGAAGAAATGGCTTTCAAAAGCTGTTCGATGTGAACTCATGACTAGAGAGGGCCAAAGACTTGCATTATATTAATGAGGTTCCACCAGCAAGATGCAAAGGGACTTTTAATTGAATTGGGTCATTTTCCACTGGAGGCCAGATGGACCACTGTGTTGAGCCCAAGGGAACAACAGCAAAATAACTTCTGTGTCTATCTCAGTGATTTTAACAAAAAACTGTCTTAGTCTGGGTGCATTGTTTAGGTCACCTTTACAAGTATCTTTCATTACTTAAGACAGCCATGACACAGAATATAGGTATATATTCTTTAAGGTATAAGCACCTCAGACTAAGAGTTAAAGGGAAGTGCTCTTAATTTTTGGTAGTTGCTATACTTGGCCCAAAGGAGCTACACATACAACTGAGCAAAATTCTAGCAAATTAGAGTATTGCAAGCTAGATAAACAAAGTAATTAGACTTCAAAGCCACTGCATTCTGTAGAATAAAGAATCTATTTGTAATCTCATGGGTTCTGTGTGTTCAAATCTCATCACCAGTATTGCAAAGGCTATAGCTAGAATAATTTTCAGTTGAGAGGCAAAATCACAAATTTTACTCCAGGCCCTTAAATAGGGAAGTCACTAAAGCTAAGTTAGAAGAAAGCAAAAAAATACAGTAGAAGACAGTGGAAATAGTAAAATAAATAGCTAACATGCAAGTTAAAAGTAGTACCAGCTGCAAGTGCTGGCTTGCAGCCGCACCCAAGTAATGGTTGAGGAAGGCCCCTTCCTGACATCAAACAGCTGTTCTGTCTCACAGAGAACAGGGCCATGTGGAGATCAGTGTCAGGTGGAATAAAACAGAACAGAAAGTGCTTTCCTTAAAATGCAGGTGGCAAAAGCATCATTCAGAGCTTTCTGAGCACAAGTGAAAAGCCTACTTTGTTCTGTGGAACAGGTATTTCAGCTAATCAAGGCTGTGTTGAAAATGCATGTACAGACACTTGCACCAACTGCAGTATGTCATTGCTACAAAGTTAGTTTGGATGATTAGCATCCCTGTCGTGACTCTAGCAGTGAGCAATAGCTATTTTGCAAAGCCATATCTGCAAAATTGTTTTTTCTTTCCATCCTTACTTTCTTGCTTCCACAGTCCCTGTTGTGCTAGCAAGTTTTCTGGGAATATCTTACAATTCTTGGTGTGCAAGTAAACTGAACATGTGTATGATGGGTGGATGAAGAGACTGAGAGCTTATGGGTCAGAATTAAAGTGAAGGCAGGGATAGGTGACTTTATAGTGGGGATCTGCTACAGGCCACCCAACCAGGAAGACCGAGTAGATTAGGCCCTCTGTAGACAGATAGAAGCAGCCTCACCAAGCCCTGGTTCTCATGGGGGACTTTAACCACCCCAATATCATGGACATGGTAGAGCAAGTCCAGAGAAGGATGACAAAGATGGTCAGGCGGCTGAGGCACCTTCCCTATGAGGCCAGGCTGAGAGAGTTGTGGGTGTTTAGCCTAGGAAAGAGAAGGCTTAAGGGAGACTTTATAGCAGCCTTCCAGTACTTCAAGGGGGCCTACAGGAAAGATTGGGAGGGACTCTTTCAGGGAGTGTAGTGATAGGAAAAAGGGTAGCAGTTTTAAATTGAAAGAGGGTAGATTTAGATGAGATATTAGGAAGAAATTCTTTACTGTGAAAATGGTGAGACACTGGCACAGGTTGCCCAGGGAAGGTGTGGATGCCCCCTTCCTGGCAGTGTTCAGGGCCAGGTTGGACAGGGCTTTGGGCAACCAGGTCTAATGGGAGGTGTCCTTGCCCAAGGCAGGGGGTTGGACTGAATGATCTTTAATGTCCCTTCCA
This sequence comes from Mesitornis unicolor, assembly GCF_000695765.1. Lineage (NCBI taxonomy): Eukaryota > Metazoa > Chordata > Aves > Mesitornithiformes > Mesitornithidae > Mesitornis > Mesitornis unicolor. Next base: position 8,369 of record NW_010160364.1, on the reverse strand, counting down.
ACCTTAATACATCTAGAATGGACTTGCCATGCCTCTCCCCCACTGCACATGTGGGGCAGTATAGACCCGAGTTCTCTGTCAGAAAACATTTGTTGTCATAGAGGATTTAAAACAAGTTTGGGCTTGACCATGGTTTTAGTCCCGCTGTAGCAATCTTAGCAATGTTCTGAGTGTTACCCTGTACGCAAAGAATGTAGAGTGAGAAGGTCCCATCTGTTTCTCCCCTGTGCCTTGGCTTGTTTTGGAGAGTCTTCTTTATGTCAGAAAGGATAGTGTGTCTTTAGAATCCTTTCTCCTTTTTGTCTGTCTATAAATATTTCATACAGAATGTTCCTTATGAGATGTACAGAAGGCTGGATTTTTTGAGGTGAAGTATGATGCGTCATGCTCCAAATACTCTGCCAGTCTGATCTCTGTTGCTACTTAGGCCAATAAAGTCAGCCACTATATATGCAGTTTTCCCATCCCAACAGCATCTGCTGCTGCTTGTCTGGAGCATTTTAAAGCTGCTTATGATTCTTGGGAATAAGCGAAAATGCTTTAATTTGGGTGGGAATCTAGCTCACATGCTGCTCACTAATCAAATATAGGAAGGTCTTTGGTTATTTGAGTATAAATTTGATAGCAGGTAAGTATTTGGCCCAGTATCTTCTCAGTATAAATCTATTACTGTTAAAAGGTATCATTCCTCGTTTTTACTTGAGTTCATGAATATCAGCTTGAGATTATATTCACTAGGGGCTTTTTAGGTGACAAGGGAATAGAAACCTTGTAAAATGTGCCTAAAATTGCAGGGTTAATTTTTAACCTGCTGTAGAATAAAGCAGTATAAAATCAATTTGGCCAAAACCTGCTTAAGTAGGTAATTAAGGTCATAATCAACTGAAATGGTTTCTGAAACCACTGCAGCTATAGATCATTACACTTCTCTTCCCGTACAATGCAAAAAGACAGACCCCAGCTAATGCTTTCATCTGGCTATCAATCATCATTACATTGTAAACTGCCAGGGTGAGAGAGGGCAAAGCTTTGAATTCAGAGCTGATGGAAGTTGTATGACCTGGGGTCTTTCTTAAGCTAAAGGCTAATTAACCATAAAAGAGTCAAAGGTCTGCAAGTCTAGCACATTAAACGATGTGCCTGCCTCTTTAAGTTCCATTGTATCAGTAAACATTAATTCCATTAAGTGTGAACATGTCTAAGGCAATCAGTGCCTTCTCCCACCCCTCCTTATGCCTCTTTAATTTTTTATCTTGGGGCTTTCTCCATGTGTATGATGTTAGGTGGAGCTCAGGAACCATGCTCCTGCTGGAGAAAGTTCTGAGTGATGCAGGCTACATCTGGAAGAGGAATTCCTGACATTCTTCTTTCCAAATCATCTTGGCCAAGCTAATCACATTAGCTTCAGAGAGTATATTTGGTCATCGTAGTCCAGAATAAACAAGCTCATAGTCTAAATAAGTGTGTTTGAAATCTGATCGATTGTGTGAGGCAGATCTAAAACCACATGAATCTATATAATAAATCTATGGATAGCAGCATAAAATTGAGAGGTAAAGGTAAGAAAAAAAACCTAAAGGTAGAAATAGCAAAATATGGGACAATGAAAATAGCAATGGTTAGACAGAACTACGTTCTGGAGAGTTTGAATGTTTTCAAAATAGTGTTTTGTTTCTTTAAAAAAAATCTTTTAGCCAGAAGGGGATAAAATTGTTATTGCACAGTACCTGCTTTTGGGGCCTAATTCAAAGGCCGTTGAACTCAGGGGGAAATTATCCCTGAATTTAGCAGGAAATGCTGCATCAGTTGAAGTATGATATCGAGCAGTATAGCAATGCTCAGGAGGCACCCAACCCTTCATTTTAGTCCATTTGTCTCTTCCTGTGGTGTCATGCTCCAACCCTTCACTTACATCACAACAGTTTGTGGAGCCACTCTATAAACCAGAACTAAAATAGGGTTAAAAGTTTTCATTTTAATCCAGTACATTACAGTGGTGGGCTTGGCAGTGCTGGAGGGAAAGAAGAGATAGCAGGAGCTAGAGAGGGCAGAAACTTCTTAAGTCAATTTTGGCACCAGAGAAAGTGTTTATCTATGAACATCCTGAGTCTTTAACTGATATGTCATCAGCATTAGCAAGTCCAAGTTCCTGAGGTTGCAGTTCCATTTCCACATCCTTTCAAAACTCAGTGTAAGGGGTTCCTGTTCCTGTCCCTGCCAAGCCTGGCCTACATCCATCAGCTGCTTGTTCTTGCCACCTGCTAGACATCACAGCCCTTCAGTCATTCCAGTGTAATTATTCAACTGTGATCTAAAGAGGTCTAAGAAATTACCTGTTAAAAAAACCCCAGAAAATCTCTGACCTTTTCCCCCAAAAATGGAATAGAAGAACCTCATATCATTCTAGGTATGGCCCTGGCTCTGCTAGATTTTTCTCCAGTGAAAATGAGAGGGGAAAGTCCTTTACGACTGCTATTTAATAAAGGATCTTCACAGTATGCAAGTAGAGGGTCCTTTACTGTCATCTGCCTTGATTGCTTACCTAAGTCAGTTCAGAGTATTTTAGAGTATTTCACCCTGTCATACCAGTTTTATGATTCTTACAGGGAATTTAAGAGTACTCTGAACAGTTACATTTAGATGAGGATGAATATATTATAGCTCAAGCACATCATTTTGCCCATAATGCTTTTTTTATAATTGTAGAATATAGTGAGCATATGCATTCACTACCAGTATTTTTCAGCAGTGTGCAGACTACATTAGTAATACGATTGTAGTGATGAAGACATCATGATACGACAGGCATAGTTTGCAGGGAGAAGTAATAACTTTTTTTAGTTTCAGAGAGTTGAAAAAAATGAAGAAATTTGGCATTCCAATTTCATTATCAGGTCTCTGTTTACCAGCAGTCGCGCTATGTTATCGCACATCAGTCTCACAAAGTAAGTGTAAAGGGTATAAGCACTTGGTCTGAGGTCTTCTTAGAAAGGTCCTTCCTGGGCCTGGGATAAATGATGATGTGTTACAGGCCAGAGCTCCAGTATGGCCTCATGTCAGTTGTACTTAATGTGATGGCTTGATTAGTTTCGAACTCTACCAAAAAAAAAGAAAGAAAAATAGAAGTCATGACAGTGACAGGGCTTCATGTAAAGCATGCCGTGTTAAGTCAACCTATTATCTCTCATAGAATCATAGAATTGCTTACATTGGAAATGGCCTCATGTCAGTTGTACTTAATGTGATGGCTTGATTAGTTTCGAACTCTACCAAAAAAAAAGAAAGAAAAATAGAAGTCATGACAGTGACAGGGCTTCATGTAAAGCATGCCGTGTTAAGTCAACCTATTATCTCTTTCATAGAATCATAGAATTGCTTGCATTGGAAATGACCTTTAAGTTCATTGATTTCAACCATTAACCTATCACTGCCAAGTCCACCATGTGCCTAAGCGTCACATCTACACATCTTTTAAATACCTCCAGGAATGGCGACTCCATCACTTCCCTGGGCAACCTGTTCCAGTGCTTGACAACCCTTTTGATGAATACATTCAGCCTGTTCCAATGCTTGACAACCCTTTTGATGAATACATGTTTTCTACTGTTCAATATACACATCCCCTGGCACAACCTGAGGCCATTTCCTCTCATCCTGTCACTTGTTACTCACCTCACAACAACCTCATTTCAGGTAGTTGTCGAAAGTGTTGGTCTCCCATAAACCTCCTTTTCTCTAGGCTAAACAACTCCAGTTCCCTCGGCCACTTCTCATAAGACTTGTCCTCTAGACCCTTCACAAGATTTGTTGCCCTTGGACATGCTGCAGCATCTCAATGTCTTTCTTGTAATGAGGGACCCAAAACTGAAGACAGTATTTGAGGTGCAGCCTCACCAGTGCCGAGTAGAGTGGGACAATCACTTCCCTACTCCTGAAGGCCACACTATTTCTGATATAAGCCAGGATGCTGTTGGCTGCCTTGGCCGCCTGGGCACACTGCTGGCTCGTATTCAGCTGGCTGTTGACCAACTTGTTGATCTATTTGACAAGAAGAGTGCTCTGATACAGCATACATGGCTTTCTGCAGGGCTTTTTACTTAGTACTGATAGACTTTGGGTGCATTCCAGGTTAGGTGTTCTTGTAATGTCCCATCAGCTGGCCCCATCCAGTTCTAAGCCTCTGATCATCAAATCAGAGCCCATAGGGGAGTGCATGGAAGTTCCCTTCCTGCTCATATCTTTCCTTCCACAAGATGCAGATGAAGACTGGGGCTGAAGGGTCCTTTTGCACAGATTAATATTGTTTGGAATTAAAATTATGTATTAAGAGGTCTATCACCAACAAATCTCATTTATTTGTTAAGAGATTCTAGGAGAGATTGTCCCAGACTGCTTGTTGCTCCAATACTATTTAATATTTTCTTCAGTAAACTAGATGATAGTAATAAAATAGAGTTTTGAATGATAGTTTTGTAATAAAGATTAATTAAATAGTAAATGATGGAAAAGGCAAGTTTCTATCATGGAGTGATGGGAATCATCTGGGCATGTGCTCTTCCAATGAACTGAGTTTTAAGACTGCTGTCTAAGAAGGCAAAGTATTCCCACATGCTGTCTTGGAAATTCAGAGGAGTGAGATGTTGTTATAAACCATCCCAGCAAAAGCTCTCAGTGCAGTGCTGAAAGTAAGAGTGACTATGTGATCTTGTAAGGGGCAGAAACACCATGAAATGGAAATATCAAACCGTCATAGAGAAGTCATTTTGCTTCTGGAATTGAGGAGATCAGTTTTGGTGTCCCTGTTTCCAAGAAGAATGTATAAGAAAGAGATTACTGGGAGGCAAGCTTAGATGTGACGTTTGAGACTTGCAATGCTCAGACATGTAAGGAAAGGTGCCAGATCCTCTGCCTGTTTTTCAGAGATATCTTAAGTAATATGAAATATCAGATTAGGTGATCCAGTGGCTTCTTAAGGACTCAGGTCCTGTGAAACAGCTGCTACTTCCCCTTCACTTCACCATTTTTATATACAAGATCAGACTATTTGCATTCTAACTCCAGCATGATGGTGCTGCGACTCAACTGACTTCAGAAGAGTCACACTGGTGTGAGCCTGGAGTAATGCAGTGGCAGGCTACAGAGTCTGTACAGAATTGTTGGAATACCTCAGGATAAAAGGCTCTATATAAATGTAGGTCACTTTTATTAAATGCCTTGCAAATCATTTATAATGCCTTTAAATATCAGAACAGCCATACCACACCAATAACCTCTGCACATGTGTTTACTTTATTTTAGAGTTTGCCACAGTTCACTATAAATGGCTTAGATATGTTCAGTAATTCAGTTATAATGAAATGTGCAAGCCTTCAATAAACGTATGTGTTACAACTGGCCTCTGATGTAAATGCTTTCTGAATTATATGTACATTAGTGATGACTGTAGCAGGCTTATAAATACTCTTTGTAATTCTTTGGCCTCTATTCTCTCCTCCCTTACATAAGTTTTATAGTGGTGTGTAATTCTAGATTCACGGATTTTAAGGCCAGGAGGGACCATTAGATCATCTCGCCTGACTATTGGTACAACAGGCCAGAGAATCTCATCTGGTTACTTAATCAATGAGTCCAAGAACCTTTTTGCTTGACTAATGCGTATCTTCCAGTCTACTTGTATGCAAGTCTTCAGGTAAACACTTTGAGACATGAAAAGTCAGTCAGTGGCCTCAGAAATGTGCTCCGGTTGTTAACCATCCTCAGAATGTGTCTTTTCTTCTTCCCCTACTGTATCCCACATTACTTCTTTGGACACAGAAGAAGACTGAGTGAGGAGAGCATCACCTTAGTCTTGAGCTTCAGCCCAGATCTTTTCAGATGCTAGGCTACATGAAGTTTGTTGGGAGGAAAAAAGGTTGAATTAAACTAATGCGTATCTTCCAGTCTACTTGTATGCAAGTCTTCAGGTAAACACTTTGAGACATGAAAAGTCAGTCAGTGGCCTCAGAAATGTGCTCCGGTTGTTAACCATCTTCAGAATGTGTCTTTTCTTCTTCCCCTACTGTATCCCACATTACTTCTTTGGACACAGAAGAAGACTGAGTGAGGAGAGCATCACCTTAGTCTTGAGCTTCAGCCCAGATCTTTTCAGATTCTAGGTACATGAAGTTTGTTGGGAGAAAAAAAGCTTGAATTAATTCTTGTTAACCTTTTTTCAACAGACTCCAGATGTTCTTTCCGTTTTCTTTCCCATAATGGATAAATTCTTTGCAAAGAAGCTGTGTGAGAGCCATATGCCATTGCAAATTCATTTTCAGCCTTTGAGCACATTAATGAAAGAACTCCTCTCACAATTTTAAGGCTTATACATCCAGAAAGGACGCCAGATTTTCAAGGGCCAGGCACCTCTGAAGGTATATACATAAAATCAATACAGTGTTGAGTCCTTCCAAGAATTGGAGTGTGTGTAAAGTTGGTAAGTAGGAGCTGAAGAATTTGAAAAATCTCACTTTGTGTGGATGTATCTTTTGATATTTTCCATATCTGTTCTGATTCATGTGATGCTTGGCAATCCTTTGTACAGACTCACTGGAAAGGAGTAAATATTCTCTCTTTACGCCCATCACCGTACAGGTTTCTCATAATCAGCATGTACATTTATCTGGACATTCTATCGAACTGCTGGCACAAGTCCGTGGTCTATTCAACACTCTTAGAAATCTAAGTCTACAACTTTCTAACAGGATGGTTTTATTATCTGCCAAATGTACAGACACTTTCATTGTGTGGTGGGGGAGGAGGAAGAAGATGTAGGGTCTGGATCTAAATGTGGTTTCATGTTTAGGGAAATCTTATCTTGCTCAGATTGATTCTGCAGTCTGTAAGGATAAGTGAACAAGTGGCAGGCAGGAGTTCAGGTAGCAGATGATTCCTTGGGGTTTTGTAACAGAGCAAGGCGCAGCATCAGGGAATTGCAATCTGATAACTTAAACTGGTCATGGCAAAGAACTCATAAGAGTTAATTATTATGTTAATGAAAGCACAAAGGCAGGAGAGGTCTGTGTTCTCCCGACAGATAGTGATGTGCAGATCAGAGCTGAATCCAAAGGAAAACATTGAAAACTCTTTAGAATAAAAACACAAAGTTGAGACAGTGTACATTTTTAATTGCTCTATTAGCACAAAATAAAAATGCACATAAACTTTAGTGCTTTTAATATTACACTTAGGACTGTTTACTTGCTGAAGGTAAAGTGCTTTGAGAAGGAAAGCATACTTCCTCACAGGGGCTGCTTCCCATAATAAGTTGGAGTATGACTGTTTAAATTGTAGCTCAGCAGAAATGTTTTGATTCCATGGGGCACCAGCAGCTCAGCAACAGTGCTGCCTTTCACATCCACTTCTTAAGCGTAACAGATCGTTTAGACCCTGGGTTGGCTAGACTCACATACACCAGGTTTACAAAGAGTTATAAAAGCTTGGCTTTCCTTCTCCCTTTTCCCCCACATTCCAATTTTTCCCCTTATAATTTTACCACAAGGCAATGCAGTCAAGCTTTTCTTGGATCATATGAGTCTAGATCAATAAATATCAGTTGCAAAATGGGAATCTATGCGCAGGCATGTACTCGAAGGATGAAATGGTTGTGTTAGCTTAAAGGAACCTCAAAGTTTGTTTTGTTCTATATTTTCAGGGCACAATGCCTATGTTATATAGGTACAAAGCTGAAGCTTTGGAAGAAGCTGGAGTGGAAGAAGAAAGTCCCTTCTGAAAAAGCAGCATTGCTGTGGAGACTCAGATCGTTTTTCAGCTCTAGAGGCAGGTACAGTAAGAAAAATGATGTTATCACTGGCTGGATAAGGATATTACGTATCGTGAAGTAACCTGCATTTCAGCTGTGATCAGATAGTTGTCTATAGATAGATGTAAAGCATCTTATATGAACAAGATGTTTAGTTCAACAACAGATGGTCAAAATCATTAAGGCAGTTTTTTTTTCTGCTAGTATTTAGACCATGAGTCAGCCTCTACCAGGGACCTTGTCCTCCCCTCTCCTTATATCCTCCTTGCAAGAGATAAATTACTTTAGTAGCTCTAGAGTGAGATTTAGAGTGAAGCGAAATCATTTGCAGAACAACACTACAGAGATTAAGCATTGCTTAGCAGAGATGCTGTGGGACGCAAATGGTGCACAACACTTACGCTAGCCCTGAGAAATTTTCTATTTTTCTATTTTTATTTTCTATTTATAACCTACCTTATCTCAAACCTACCATTTTTAACCTATTTATAACCTACCTTATCTCTGTATTTCTATAAATAGATTAGGAACAAAAGGAGGTCTAAGGAGAGTCTCCCCCCTCTAGTAGATG
>NW_010160363.1:0-22516 GCF_000695765.1 Mesitornis unicolor | reverse complement strand
TATGCAACTACATGGAAAAGCATATGAAACTGGAAAGACTGAAATATAAATCAGTAAAAAAAGAAGTGGCTTGGAAAGGAGAAACTGAGTACAAGCCAGATCCAAAAGGAAATGAGTAGAAATCTATGGGTTTCATGTCACTCAGAAATATATAGCAGATATCTGTTCATAAATGGATGAGCTGGCTTCCCCAGTGCTTTCCTGTTTTTCCATGTTTTTAGCTCAAAACATGCAGATATGAAATGAAGGTTCAAGAACTGAAGTTCAGAAGAAACAGAAAAAGTCTGTCACCTTAGTAACACAGTAAGCAGCATGATGATAAAGAGCACGTGGAATAAAGTTTCCTTCAGTATCTCTAAGACACTATGGCACTGTCAGTACCCAGGCTAGGTAGAGCTAAATCAAAGACATGTTTAATACTTCGTATGTGCTCAACTGCCTCCCAGGCAGCAGGCATGTCCATGCTAGCAACATGGCTAATGGTTTGGGTTTTTTAAGCGCATTATCCACAACCGTGAGCACTCCTGTGGTGTGAGTCTCCTGGAGCAGTTCTGTGTCATATAAAGAGATAAAAATCTCTTGGAGCAATATTGCAAATTAATGGATTACTCATCTACATGTTATGCAGAAGTCTCATTTCTCTTGTTTGGACGTGATTTTTGACCCTCAACCTAAGAATATTCCTCCAGTAAGCATTTTTTATATTCCTACACTCCTATAAAAATTGTTTTTACAAAGAAATTCTCCACTATCTCCAGCTAATACCCACTCTGTTGGATATAATGAAAAATAATACATGTTTGTTGGTAAAAATTCCAGTAGTACAGTCCAAAGAACGATAGAAAAGTACAATGTGTTGTTATCGATAATTGCCTTTTACAGCGATTCTGCAACATTAAATTACTCAACAAGAATTTTGGTTGAAAAAGTCAATGGTGAATTTAAAAATCTCTCCTTGTTTGCATACAATTTACAGCAGGGTGGCTTCATGGATTTCTACTGAGTCAGTCTTGATTTACATATTAAGAAAAAAATTACATTTGCCTGACTGGAAATCACCCTGTGAGGGCTACTGCCTTGTTCGGCTACGTAACTAATAGCACATTAGCAGAAATAAGACTTAAAAACATCTACCAATGATGTCTGCAGTTACTCTGGAAACTACGGCATTATAAAGTAAAGAACTTAAGCATATTTTGGTGAACATGAATTCACTGAAGTAAAATTATATCAGATTAAATGTTTTTTTACTGATTTTTCAGGAGAAGAGATAGGCCATAAAATCTGGAACTGCAAGGGAATATGATGTGAAGCTGCACAGGATCTTTTAACTTAAACTACAGAAAACAAGGATCAGTAGAAGAGCACCAAGCAGGAAAAGAAATTGGCTAATGGGAAATTATACTAATTTGTTTCAAAAGAAAATGTACCAAACTGAAGAAAATGTTGCTAGCATAGATTCTCAGAGCTCAGTACTAGTTCTAATATTTTAATTAACTGTGGCATAAGACAAAGTTTACTAATAACCAAGTCAGAAGACATTATCAACACAAAGAAATACAAAGATATGTCAAGGAATTTAATGGACAGCTTTGAGGCATGAAATAACAAAAACCAGGTGAAACACAGTAGTACCAGAAGCATGAGATATTTGGGGATCTAGAAACAAAGAAATGTCTTATATGGTGGGAGCTCATCAATGGTCAATGCATAGTAAGCAGTACACAGGTGTGCCAACTGGTCACAAGATGCTACAAGTCACAACAAAGTCATAAAAATGATAAATGCAAATCAATGTTGCATTCAGAGACACAGAAAACAACAAAACCTTGTATAGAAGATACAGAACCTCTTATGGAATAGGTGCAGGAAAATATTCCCACATGAGTGAATAGGTATAAATTACCCACAAATGAACTTAAGAGGGGATATTAGAAGACAGTTCTTAGATATTAGAACAATGATGTTTTGTAACATCAGCCAAATAGGAGAGACTAAAGGACAAAAAAACCCGGCTGTTCCCTAGAAAAAAGCAGAGCTAATTAAAAGCCAGGAAAGAATTACATTGTGCAAGGTAAAAGTTGCCTTCAATTGGATGACCCAGCCAATCTTTTAAATTCTTGTTACTTTTACAATGACTTGATAAAGTAGAAGGTAAGAGTTGCATTCACTACATATTCAGAGAAATAAATTATTTAAAACATTCACTGGTAGCATTTTTGTTTCCAAAACAGACTGCATTTGCAAAGTACAAAACTGTCCTACCCATATCTAGTTAGAACATTATATAATCTAATACTATATAGTATGAAACAGCTTATCAGCTCCTTTTTCTCCCATTTGGGAATATATTCACTACACTGACAACTATCGGGAAGGCATCTGAATCCAAACCAGTCAGTCAGTTTAGCAACAATCCTGTGCTTCAGCACTGCAGACCGGACTTCTGTGAAGTGCTAGAGTTCAACAACCCATCTGCTTTTCAACACAAGGTTAAGAGACTTTCTAAAATTCAGAGCAAAACACCCACCATGTACTAGCTATACAGCAACAGCCGCTCTACAGGAACACAAACCAAAAGTTCATCTTCTTTCTTTCTTAAGGCCCAATATTGCATTCCACAGTTCAGCTGACCTCTTCATCAGCTGTCATTTCAGTAAGTTCTGAACAATAATTAAACCAAAGAGACCATGTTACTCTATCATTAATTCTCTAGAGATCTACACTCAACAGGACTTCTTCCATAGTCAGCACACTGTGTTGACACATAGTTATATTTACTTGTTTTTAACTGAAAGACTGGTTAGCAAACAGGTTTTTATCACTCTGTTCTGATGGGAAATTTGTATTACAAACTGTAGTGCTCGATGGCTCAAAATAAGCTTGTTATTTTTTAACATGTCAATAACTAATTGCAGCTTTTTTAAAAAAATAAGGCTAGAATGCTGTGTGGTGCAGCTAGTTTTTTTGATTCATTTTTTTCGGAGCTCAGCTAATAAAGTAGGTACTCTGCAAATATATTGAAATCCTGAAAGTTAAATATCCACACTGCAAGTCAGTTTTGCTTTGCTTTTACACAGCTTTCATCTCTCAAGTAATAATAACTAGAACTATTCAGGCATTGGGTTTGTTTTGTAAGCGAGAGAAGGATCTAATCACTTTCCTGCGTAATTTTCCTCAGTGCTTTACCATAATCATCATTAATATAATTATATCACATTTACAGAGAGTTTTCCATGCAAGGAGCTCAAGCCCTTTACAAAGCATCAAAGAGGAAAAGCTATTTTATCCTTTAGCTTGCTCTGAGATGTGCTTTAGTTCCATTAGGAATAGTTAACATGTGAAGTCCATATGTAACATTATATTGGTCAAATGTCCTTTAAGAGCTCACATGCTGTTTATTTACTGAGGACAGGAAAGAAAAAAAAAAGAGTAGTAATGATACAGTTCTGGTAACAGAGGAAAATAATGCAACTCATTGCACAGAAAATTATTCGGATACAATTTCACTGATATCAGAAGGATCACACCCCTAACACATTCTTTGATACTGACACTTAAGCCTGCTGAAAAAACCTGCATAAAATCCTTTATTATGTTACTCCATACTAAACATAGTACCCTGACTAAGAAATTTTATGCAGTATGAAGCAGCAGAAAATTCAACTCTGGGTAAGACTATTTTCAGCAATTATGTTTTCACAATGTAAAGAATTTCTCTGCATACAGATTTGTACCCATTTACCTAAATCAATGCTGTAAACCCTGCTCTCCTTTTACTTGATAAGCGTTTCACCAGCCATTTCAAAGGGTACAGAATTTATCCTCTGATTCTGAAAAACTAATCAAAATGTCATGTGGATGCATGTGTCTTGATCATACCACTTTTCCGTCTATTTAATTTGAAAGAATTGACTAGCATCATGGTCAGACAATCACTGCAAAAACAGTACGATAAAACTTTAGTATCTGTAGGGCTTTCTGAATGACCCTGCCCCCTGCACACCAAAACAGATCAGGAGTGCTCTCTTGGCCACCCTGCTACTTGGGGTGGGATAACCCCCAGCAGTGAAACTGTCAGAAGGTATGATTGGGAAGGCAGGGTGAAGTCCTAATCCAGAACAGTTATTTCTCCAATTAACAGCAGCCTGTATCTTTAGTTCTTTAGAACTTAAGTACTAGATACTGAAAAAAAAATATCAAAGGTCTCTCTACTCCATTGTTCTGATTGACAATAAAAGCATTAAATGCTTTGGGAAGAGTATAGCAAAATGGGCATGCATAAAACGATGCTTCCCTTATTGTATCATTCAGGACGCAGTGGTTAGGAACTGAACCAGTGGCTGCATCCAGGCCTTTAACAGACACTGCTATTTATTTCTCCATCAATTTCTCTAATCCCTCTGAAGCTCCTAATACTTTTAATTTCTTCCGTATCTGTGGCAGTGAGCTTGTACAATTTTATTGCACTCTGAACAGAAATTATTTCTTTTGCTCCAAACCTTCTGTGCAACGATTCCATTTTATACCCTCAGCTCCGGTATTGGAGAAAGAATAAAAAACAAACAGAAAATAATTGTTCCCAGTTTACCTTTTTTTAGTAATAATTATGATTTTATAGGCTTCTGCTGTATTTTCTCTCAGTCATCTCTTTTCCACGCTGAAGTCCATTTAGTCCCCATATGGAAATGTTCCATACCACTGATAGTCCTTGCTACCCATCTCTATACTTGTTTTTCATTCCAACTGTACAAAATTGAGTCTGTGTTTCCCCTATACATTCGATTTGGTCTGATCCAGCTTTCATCTAACCCAGCAGCAAATGAAACTCTGATCTAGTTCTATGATCTAAAGTCAAACCCTTAACTATGTTCATGCTGCAGTACACATATTTGGAGTATTGGTGCTAGCATGAATGGGCACAATAATATCAAAACTATTGAGGAAATACCAAGGCATATTAGGTGAGAATGTGTCACCAGATGCATCTTAGTTAAAAATGCTCAAGGCTTAATTATGCATAGTTTGAAAGAATTACTTTCATCTTATAATTCACCATAGTGTTTTTTACAATGCAAAATAATCTTCTGAATGCCAGGACTGTTAAGCAAACATATGAACATTAATAGGAAAAGTATACCTATCTAAATTACCTTACATTGTCTTACCTTCCTTTTTGAAGTATAGGCATACACTACTGTTGTCTTGGATTTTAGGTAAGGGTTGTATTATTTATAGAAGTAGTTTTTCCTTGACTGTCAGGTTATTTGTTGTCTTACAAAGAAATACAAGCAGACATTAAATTTAAAGCACATTGGAATGAAAATATTTCTATAAGAAGTACATATATTTTATCATGCAGTACCAGGTTGAGTTTACAAATGAAAAAAACATGCAGCAGATACAGCAAACAGAAATTTTTGAGAAAACATCTTGGTGCCTCAAAGTAAATACTCATTAGTAAAACAAATTGTTTACAGGAAAGATGAGGTTTGATAAACATGTCTATTTCCAAATCTCTGAAGCTGTTAAACTATCCCAACTCATCATTCTTCAAGTGAAATATTTCATTGTGTGAGAATTTGCATTATTAAAGCATTAAATTCAAGACTCACATTTGAAATAAAACTTTTAAAGAGAATTTAAATGAAAATGCTTTAGTTTATCCTATCTAAAATTTATGGACTTTTCTGAGAATTCAAGTCCTTATCCTAATTTAGGACAAAGACATATTTTTAAAATATGCATAACTTTCCAGGACAGAGTAATCTTCTCTCAACCCAAAACATACAGTAAAGGCGCAAAGTGTCTGTGAACACAGGTGCTCATCTCAGCTTACTCTTTAGATAATGACACATAGTTGGTACAGCAGCTCTCTTGCAGGAGTGGGGGGAGAGCTGATCTTCTAGAGCTCCACAGGAGCAGACAATCTGTTTCTTTGGATTTACTGGGTGACAAAGACCCATCTTTTTTTTTTTGTTTGGTTTTTTTTCTTTAAAAATTGCAGTATGTTGTATTTTTAGCACCAGAGTTCCATTAAATTACCACTTTAGATGGGAATTTTAAAATTAATTAATCTACTTCCATGACATATACATATCTGTCATGCTAATAACCTGTCTCTTCGATGCTTTGTCACTCCCAGAATAGCCTGACTTGCAACGAAGACCTAAAGATATAGTGAATAAATGCTGCCTCAACAGCTTAACTTTCTTGGCAGAACCAGACCCCCTGCAGTACCACTGCATCTCCCAACAAGGGCCCCTCTTCTTCTAATATCCACACATGACCTTGGAGGCATACTGCTAAAATAAATGACTGAAATCTGAAAGCCAAGAAATATGTCTCAATCTAAGATAACTCTTGCACACTCACAAAAGAAAGCAGTATTCCCATTAATGATATATAAGAAAGATGATTGCAAAATGATGTGCTAGTCTATCATTATTATTTCATTATATTTCTGCTACATAATTTCAATGAAAGAAAGGGAAGGGAGTACTGAAGAGTATTCCAAGAGCTACAACATACCTGCCTGCAGAATCTGCTGTCTACAAGGCCTAATTCCTTCTGATGAATGTAGCTTACAGAAAATGGCAATAAAATACTTACTAGGGGAAACAATCGCTACACAAACCTCCTCTCCTGTAAAACCACTGACCACATCTGTTTTTAACACATCAAAAGTTATTGACAATTTTAATCTGGATTTAGAAAACAGCACTCAGTTACTGCATGATAGTTGGGGTTTTTTTGTTTTGTTGGTCATTTGTTTTATTTAAAAGACCTATATCAACTCTAAACTCCTAAGCTGTTTCATCAATAGGGAAAACGTAGATTTTTAGTGGTCTGAAAAGATCACCAACTAATAATGCTAATTTTTATCAACTGTCTTCACAGCTTAATTCTTAGAGAAAAAAACAATACAACAATAAAAATGCTAATTGGGAAAGTTTTGAGAAAGATGCTGCAGACAATACAACTACATGCACAAGAAATTAATTCTGCAGATGATGTGGAAAAGAAGGCTTATAAAGTTAACGAGATATTACTTAAGGCAAGAGAAACAATTAGACTGTTAACAGTAAAGATAAAGCTAACATTTTGCCATCAAATATAACGAAACTAATTAAACATGAAATGAAAATTAATATACAAATACGAAAACAAAACCAAACAAGATAAAAGGCCAGAGTTCAGAGACTCAAAATCCAAACCAATGCGTTCAAACATGCAGCAACTACAAGAACCTGAATGCACCGTAGTTTTTCGTTATTTATTTTTTGCACATGCTAAAACTGAAAGATCCATTCTCCTTCAGGCATGATTGGTCTGCTTTTTTTAAGAATAAAGAGAGATTTTATGGGTAACAGAAACAAAACTAAAAGGCAAGGGTGTAATTGCGAAGAATAAACTCTGAAAAAGCAGCAAGCGCTGCCATACATTTAGCTAATAATTCTGAACAATGTGTAATGTTTAAAGGGGAGATTCTTCTCGAAGGCATGGTGCAGGTACATGCAACAATAGACCAGGTGAAATCTATAGCTATAAGCTTGTATTGCTTTACAAAATACTTGTCTGACACACAGAAGCATGATAGGTGCCAGATGCAATTCTGCTTACACCACTAGTCCAATTCCCACACCCTGATGAAACAACAGGGGATTTATACTCATCCAGACATTTTGTGCTATATCCAGCCTTTCCTACTCAATGCCATCACCAGTTGGGACCACACACAAACACTACTCTTGGTTCAGAAGGGCTTTTGTAAGACAACTGAATGCGCTCAAAACTCTGGTATAAAAATGCTGACATGTTCTTGGCATGCAGTTACTCATTTGCTTTCATGGGTCTGTCCCCATTTTTTATTGTTGCTTTCCAAGTATTTGTTTGTCATTTCTTTCCTCCTTAATCTCTTCCAAAACCCTGAAGATCTTTCAATCCTCTCCCACATTACTGAACGATCTCATCCATTGCTAACCTGTGGGATGATGCTGTCCTTAGCCTCTGCTGCTGCCTCCTCTCTGTCAGTATTGACATCTCAGGCTATCTTTTTAATGTTTTACTCACTGATATCCTGCAATGACTTTAGCCCAACACTTTCTGTTAAACCATCTCACATTTGTGAAAACTTCCAGTTAACTATATATTATCCTTAAAAATCTCTTTAAACATACCTGGTGTCACAAAATGACAGACATTTATTGGCAGTTAAGCAGTTTGCATGCCATGGATTATTACTCACAGTGCTGACCACAGTCATCTCACCTTTACCCGGTGCTTCCCTTCTCTCTTTTATCATAGTTTATATTACAAGGACCTAAGCTGTTGTCTTAAACTAGTATGGGAATGGTTTTGAATAAGAGCCAGCCTACATGTTAATTTCCACTAGCCTAGAGGCCTGATCTTTCAGCACATATTTCAATACAAATAAAAGTTTTAATTTTGGTTTTAATAGCCATCCATCCATTCATAGAATGGTAAGTGTTCCTTATGCTCAGAAAAATACAATGAGATAACGTGGAATGTCTTAGGAAAATTTCCAGCAATAAGGAGACAGAAAAAAAGAAAAATATGAGGAGAACACCCTAAAATCAAAGTTCCTTAATTGCAGAACATGCAATGCAGGGAAATAACAATACTATCTCCCTGTATTTAAAAGCATCCCTTGCTAATTTAGACTTTGAACAACTTGGGGCATTGTGTGCATAACATCAAACAAACCTGTAATGTTGTATAAAATATAATTGCTTAATAATGAATTGTTGAACAGTATGTTCTCAAGAGAAAAGGAATAAGCATTTTCCCAGTAATTAGCTTTTTAATTCTGATTAGCCAGCCTATAAGATTAGCTGTATCCTGTATGTTATAATGACCAGGTCTGCATAGGATAAAGTCCCTGTCTTCAGAAGTGTCACAATTACCTTGCTAATCTGAATCACGTACAAATCACAACACTTCCACTAACATCATTTTTCCAGTACGTGCAGAATTCTGAGCCAGTTGGTGATGCTTACCCAGTAAAGTGCAGTGACATACAAAGACACAACTTGAGGTCCTCCACAGAAACCCCTTAAAGGACCATATTTGTTTTCCTGCAATATAACAGAAGATTCTAATCTCTCCTGCTTCCATAAGAAATAATTAAAATATTAAAGAAGTTATTACATTTACAGTAAGTTACTCAAAAAGCCTATTTGAAATTTTGAAAAACATCACTTTGGAAGAAAATAAGGCTAAAATTGAGCAAACTTTTAACAAACTCTAAGATCAGAAGTGCAGCCTATAGAGAAACCTCCAGGACCATCTGGTGATACGTGCACTGACCACAGCTTTGTTGAATTTCATGCACTTTTCTGAGCACTGTAAGACACAAGACATATTTCAAGCGATCTCTTGATCTCTTGAAAGTGAGACACTTCAGGGTGTCTAAGTCAGTTTCTCAAATCTTAAGTCTGTTAGTGGCAAGCCATAAGCATGAACAGTTTCAAATACTTTCCTCCATTATTCAAACCAAGGCCAAAATGAGACCTTATATGATGTTTTTCCCACTCATTTCAATGTTATGCATGGTAGCACTGGAAGCTGAAAGTCTTGCCTCTTACCCCTCCACTCCCAGTAAGGGACTATCCCCAAGAAAATGCTGACTAGATATCTGGAAGGTATGATTTTCAACCAAATTAATTATATTTGTCCAAAAAGCTGCATGAACTCTCTTGTTTCAGCTCCCACTAGGTTTACTTCAGTTTTATTTAAGTTCTTTTTCTTAGGAACACATTTAAGTTGAACTGAGTAAGCTGCTTTCACATCACAAAACACAGTCTATAAAGGGATTTGTAAAAGTTTACTTACACACTGCAGCTCATGCCTTTAAATAAACTTTCTCATGTGAACAATATCAAACGGCCACTTGTCTCCATATTCCCCAAGCAAATTTAAAAGCAAGGTGCATTCTATCCTCTTCAGCACAATCAAAGACTCTACTGGCTCAGTGATGCTACTTCTAGACAATACCCTTTCTATTCCTAGCATGTTCTTAAGTGATTCCCAGGGAAACGTAACTATTTCTAACAAACTAGAAGAATACATGGCTGGAATTTTAGAAATATTTCTAAAGAAGTCACCCAGAGAGAAAAGATTTGAGAGACAGCACATTTCATGATGGCACTGCAAAGTAAGGAGTACATCACTTACCCCAAAAGAAGATGAATAAGCACAATAGGTGTACCCAAATTTAACTTATCAAGAAACCTTCTTTTACATATAATCATGTTTCAAAACAGATGTGCATTTCATGCTTCCAATAGGATTTGATAAAGCCACAGCTATAGAATAAAAAAAATAGGTTAGACAAGGCAGTGGAGGTGTCTTCAAGTTTCCAGCAAATAAAATAAAGAGAGCTCTATGATCTAAAACCCCATGAACCACTGGAAGGCAAAAGAACCACCATTTTCATTAAATGTTCTGAATTAGTTAAGTTACATCTGCTTTTCCGGACACATTCGCTAAGCAAGCACTGCAGTGGCAAAGCCTAGTTTCCAGCTCTTTGACTTTGTTTTAAAGAAAATAATCAGATGCAATATATCACAAGGGACAGAAATAAAAGACAATAAGATAGAAAGCTGACGTTAAGCAGGCTGTATGCTCACTGGACCCCAAGCACAATCTGACAACTAGCTGGATGCATTTGATAAAAAGCGATTGACATTTATGTTTGCCTCAGTAGACCTAATTAGGTCTGACATACCTCCATTCACACTCAAATAGGCACAGAAACCTTCAAGGTTATTTTCCAGTTATTTCCACATATACTGCCTCATTCTGAAAGGACTGGGAATCTGAACACTCAAAAGATGCTAAAGGTCCTGCTCATGTATCTTGTCTCAGCACCCAAACCTTTAAATAAGAAAAATACTTATATAAAACTCATGGCTTTCAATACAGGAATTCTAATCTCAGCCTCTTTGATCCCACTTTTATTTGTGATTGACAGAACATTTAATCACACAAATGGTATAAATAATGCTTTAATATTGTAAAGTCGTTTAAAATGCCCAAACTTAAACTAGTACCTGAAAAAGGAGTCTACCTGAAACCACTGTATTTCTTTAAAATTCTAAAAATATTTTGTTAAAAAAAGAGTTCCAGGTAAAGCAAAACTGTATCTAACATGAATTATAATGAAATATAATGTTCATTTAACCAAAATTTTCATTTTCAAACAAAATTATATTGTAACATGCACAATTACCAGGAATCAGAATGCAATTTCCACAAGAAATACTTATTTTGAATAAAAACAAAGTCAAAAGAGGTAGCTGGAAAATGTCAGGGGCATTTTTAATTGCTTAGAAATGCTATACCTCACTGAAACAATGTTACAAAAACAACATGATTTTATAAAATGTTGCTGTAAGCCTCAGGTTTTTGCTTTTGTTGGTTTTGAGTTTTTGTTGTGGGTTTTTGTTCATTTTTTGTTTGTTTGGGTTGGGTTTTTTTAATCAAAAAATGGATGTTTTAGCTGGATGCTTTCCTGAGCTGTAATGTTACTTAAATTTATTTCTTATCAGCTTAACAAAAGAGTTTATTTTATATTTTCCAAAGATTAAATGACATGTCATGTCTAGCCACTGCTATCTGACTCATGAATATCACCTAAGGGATTGGTTTAGGTATTTCAAATTAGTGGTAGGGGAAAAAAAGGAGATTTACAGACCTATTGGTTTGAAAATATTATCTTCATCAAGGAGCAGTCATAGAATAATAGAAATGACAGTTAGAAGGGATGTTTGTAGGTCATCTAATCTAACCTTCCCCTCTAAGCTGGGCTGACATCAACACCAGATCAGGCCAGCCATGGCTGTGTCTAGCTTGGTTTTTGAAAACCTCCGAAAACTTCTGTTACCCATCTATGTAACCTGCTTTAGTGCTCAGATACAGAAGCAGCTTTTCCTCTTGTCCTCTCTGAATCCCCCATGACACAGTACTTCTGGGTTCCCCATCTGACGTACTGTCTGCCATAAATGAACATTCATCACAAAATGATTCCTTGCTGATACATTTGTCGCAGTGTTCCTGTGCCTTCTGATGATGATTCTACTGCATACTTCACTGAACTCATTCTGATAAGTCCATTATTTTTCTTGTACTGGGGAGACCAGAATTGGATTCATTACTCCAGCTGTGTCCTCACCAGTGTTGAGCAGATAGGAAGGATTACCTCCCTTGACCTGCTGGCAATGGTTTTCCTCACGCAGCCTAGGATGCTTTTGGCCTTCTTTGCAACAAGGGTGAACTGCTGGCTCATGGTCACCTTGCTGTCCACCAAGACCCCAAGGTCTGCAGATCTACTTGCCAGCAGGTCCACTCCCTGCCCATTCTGATGCCTGGGGTTATACCTCTCCCGCTACAGCACTGAGCATTTTCCTCTGTTGGCTCCTTGATCACCTGTGTAAAGAAGTTGTTTACAATGCACTCCAAAAAATCTCTTAAATGGCTTGTGTTCTGCTGTGTTGTCCTTCCAGAAGACATCAGTGTGCTTGAAGTCTCCCATGTGGGCCTAGGCCTGTGAATGTGAGATTTCTTCTGGCTGTTTGAAGAAGACCTCATCAATGTGTTCTTCCTCATGAGGATGTTTATAGGAGATACCCAGTAGAACACCCATAGGCTCTATAGTGCCTTCTAAGCTTTTAAAAGTGTACTTGGTTTTGGCTGGGATAGAGTTAATTTTCTTCACAATAACTCGTGCAGTGCTATGTTTTGGATCTGAGATTAAAACAGTGTTGATAACATGGGGATGCCAAGACATGCTGGGCACCAATTTTCCTTCTTCCACATTTTTCTCATCTAAGCCACCCATAGTGCTGGTGAAATCCGCCTAGGCCCTAAGATCCCATTAGGGTTAGGGTTACGCTTTAGAGCACTACAAATCCTACAGCTCCAGGAACACTGGGACTGCAAAAGGCATGCCAAGAGATGCACGGCACTGCACAAACCAGGCTGCCTCCAGTACCTCTCTCATCTGGGCCACCCATGGTGCTTGAGGACTAAACCTCAGCCCCAAGCTCCCACTAGGATTAGGATTAGTGTTACAGTTTAGAAAACCACAAAACCTACAGCTCCAGGGACACTGGGCTGCAAAAGGCATGCCAAGAGATGCATGACACTGCACAAACATAGATCACTCCACATCTTTCTTACTGAAGCCACCCATGGTGCTGGGGACCTCAGCCTTGTCCCCAAGCTCTCTTTATGGTTACGGTTAGGATTCATAACACCATTATTAACGTAAAAACATCAATATATATCTGTAAAGTGTACAAGATGCTAAAGGATGGTAAATTTTCACACATGGAAGACATTCAGATAATACAACTTCCTCAAAGACATTAAGATTAAAGGTAAGATAAAGGTCACTTGAAAAGACACATTGTATTTAGCATGGTATCCCAGGGGTGGTGGTAGAATCTCCAGACCAAAGAAGTCTCCTCTCTTTGCTTTTATTATAAAAGCAGAGCTTGTTCTACATTTATATCAACATTCTTATGAAATGTCAGTAGCCCATCAGTAGTCAGCTGCATTTCCATCTCTGTCAGTTTACCTCTGAAGAGACCAAATTCTCAATCTAGTTCCTCAATACCACAACATTCTGAATCCTGTCTCCTAAAAAATACCTTTTTCCTGTAATTTTGTCACAGATTTCGTAATCTGCTGTATCATGAACTGAAAACGGCAGACAAATCAACACAGTAATCAATAGTTTCTCAGAAAAAACAACCAAAAAAAACATTAGTGGGATCTGTATTTCTTTTCTATACCTCATCTTTCCAACTACATTTGGTTTACTTCTAATGATGGCCTTCAAACTGCCAGAAGCAGAGACTACAGTGTAAGAAACAGCAATGACATCCTTTCTGAAAGGGTTCAGGGATTCTTCTTTAGGTTAAGGGCAAAGCAAATAGCATTATCTTGAAATCTGCAATTAACATGAACATTAAAAGAAAACAAAAATCAGTACCATTACTAATAGCTAAAGTTTGGATCTCTTCAACAGAGTATTTCAAAAAGTATCATTGTCTGTAATTTATTGATGCTGAACTGAAGTATAACAAAGCTAAATGCTTTCCCAATATTATGCAGCACAGGACTTGGGGAAAAGAATCTAAGTACCTTCAGATTCATGATAACTGGAAATGAGTAGACTGACAAAATGCTACTGTTTATACTTCACTGCACACAAGAGCCTTTCCCTGAGACAGCTGCATAGAAGTAGAATAACCAGTAATATTAATGTTTAAGATAAAAAATAAATTTAGGGGCAGTGAAGAAAAAAATTACACCTTTGTACATAACAGCTGAGAAACAATGAACTTGAATGAAGACTTGGAGTGTCTAGACAAAACCTCTCTAATACAAACAAAATGTTGTAAAACACTAGGATGTCAAAACCTAAAATGAATTACCAGGTTTGCAGAACATCATGAGAACAGAATCAGAGTGTTTTTAAGCAACATGTGTTTAGTTATCTTTGAATTCCCAACAAAATGTAATGATCTGTAAAATACTCCTTTGGCAAATATCTATGCTTTTTTAGCTGCTGATGTTTGGCTGCCAGTGCTGTAAGCTATACCTCTGCATGGGCTCCAAGCACCTCCATGTTGATTTGGACTCCATGGAAGTGCTAGGTTCAGCCAGGGTCCTTCTCTGTGCAAGTGTCTTAAAAGCATTTAAGGCAGGAATAGCATTTTGTCATCTACCCCCTCTACCAGAGACATCCTACCAGGACCTAAGGGTGCTAAAAAAATGCAGCAATAATACATTCAAAGTTTATCCTTCCACTTAAAACTAAACTTCAGAAGTCTAAAAATGCATATAAATGCCTTCATAATTTAGACTTTTCTATATTCTATTCAGAGCAGCTTACTGTGTCTACCTCTGATACGTACCCTAGCTATCTTACACTGTTTTCCATTGTCTTATTCTGGAACTCCGACAACAACATTTTAGGATTTGGTGCCAATGCTAGCACATTTGAAACCTCAAACTCATTCAGTTCATGCTTCACTCACAGGAGACTGGCTATTTACTTCTATCCTCTAAGGAAGCTCATAGTATGAATCACAAACATCAGGAATAATTAGGAAAACTAGTTTCATGCCCCTAAAGAACAAAATGTCATCGTTGTTCTCTCAGGCAGGGTGTTGTCTTCTTTAAATAAAAAACTGGCTTTTAGTATCCATCAAGTAAATTCAAGCCAACACATCATTTAGACTACTTGTATTTATTCCTGAATCTTGTTTTATTTCTTTCTTCTGTTTTATGACATTGCCTTCTGTGCCCTCAGTAGTCATAGCCTACTGTGAGAGTGGTGGCAGAAAAACAACTAGACTCAAAACCCCTATTCACTTCCCTAAGGAAATCACCTATAGCTTTTGCTACTCCAGACTATTCAGCAGCTTATGACACAGCAGTCCAGAAAATACTCTTTCTCAGCCCATTCCTCTCCCCTTACCATCTTGATGTATTTTATTTCTACGAATAGTTGTTACTAACTACCAGCCACTGGCATTTGACATGTCTATCCAGGATGATAAAACCATATTAAACTTCTAGGCAGAGGGTTAAGTATAATTCACAATATAAGCACAGCTGCTTCTTGATGTGAGATATCAAGGAAAACAAATCAGTGCTATACCCTTTTCCTAAGTGCTACAGTCTTCTAAGTTAGTAGCTCAGACCTTAAGTATGTAGGAACTAAAAATACCCAACTAAACAAAAAGAACAGTTGTATAGTAAGACTATATTTTGTTTCAAAGCCCCAACTCGTGTGCCAAGATGTGTTGTGGATCCAGTGGTTTGTTGCACATCACCTTTCAGGTGCTGACGTGTTTTGACAACGCTGTCAACAATTCCGATTTTTAAAGCTGAACAGAGAGTGGATGTTCACCTCAGCCATCTGCCAATGAAGCATATGAACATGGTGCTCACAGCTTCCATAACTGTTGTACCTCACATCACCAGGAATCCTGTAATTTGAGGCATGCTTTCTCACTGGAGATAATAATGATTGTATAAATTACACTGACAACAGAGTTTGTCTCTACAGTGACATGCATAAAAATGACATAAATTAATTCTGTCAGTATAAAGTGGATTAAACTATAGAGAAAATCTTTGTAGATGCATTCCCTTGCTGGTTTTTACCCTCAGAAACACATACTCTAAGTTTGTGGGGAAAAAAAAATTAGGAGCCATTTTCTGAAAGAATCTTTCTTTTTGATAATCTGAAGTCCTTTTTGGACATCAAGAGAAAGTATATACCTAGAAAACTGCTGTCACAGTCTCTAGAAGACACTTCTGTTTCTTATAAACACAAAAGATCATCTGCAAAAACTAACAGAATAAGAGAAACTGTAAACCTCCAAATTTTACCCAAGGTAATCCCTCTGAAACCTCTAGAAATTCAAATGCCAACTAGCAGCAGTATGGAAACTGATAAAACAAAATCACAGGGCATATTTCACTCTTTGGCAAATTCACAGCAATTCACACAGTTTATACTCCTTATTTCAGAACTTATTGAGCTTCACTCCTCATATCCCATTTCATACATTTGTGTACTTTTAATGTTATCTGAGATTTTGTTAAAAATCATGTTTGGAAAAATATCATTACTATACTGCAGAAGAAAGCATTAGTAATTTATGGATGGAAAACTTAAAAACACAAGAGTAAGTCCTGCTTGTTTAAGTGGCCCAACTGAAGCTAGTAAAATTCCCTGAGGGAGAAAGTCTGCAGAAACAACCTGTCCTTCAGCACCTGATACAGAAAGCTCTCCGACTCTAGGTATATGATTCTTAAACACATCTTAATCTCCTACGTTATTGTAGGATCTTCAGAGATCATCTAGTGCATTCCTGTATCCCCAAACAGAATCACCTCTCTAGACAATTCCTCTGCCTACACCTGAAAAACAAAAGGCTTCCAGTGACAAGGACTACATCATCTTCTCAAACAACATATTCCAGTGCTTCCTCCTGCTACCTGTACTTTTCTCTGCTAATATCTAACTTGAGTCTTCTTTGCTGCAGTTGAAAGTCATTTCTTATCCAACTGTAACAGAATCACTGCGTATTTCCAGGGTCTCTTATGTCTCTTATGCATGCTCTTGGGGAAGCTGTGAATTGGAAATTTCTGTCCAGTAACACTTGCAGCCAATGATCTCTTCCACCAAAGAGATCAGCAGACTGCTTCCCTTGCTACATTCTCCTCTTTCGACAGGCTCCTCCACTCCAGAAAGGTAACAAAACTCCTTTTACTTACTGTTGTAATCACAAGATTTGGATTTTCCCATATGTATTTGCCATTGCAGGAAAAGGAAGATTAAAGAGCAAAGGATCAGACTACAAAAGAATAAGTTTATAAACTCTCACAAAACATTACTAGGTCTTCCTATGTATTCTTAAATTTAGATTTTTCTCTCTCCTGCTCTAATTTACATTATTCAGGCTGTATAACCACATTATTTTAGAGTTCAGTCCCTTTGTTAGTACTCTGAAGCCTTACATTTATTCAGTTCCAACTTTGTTCTCAAAGGAAACTGGCTATTTATTTCAGCAAATGTATTCAGCAAATGTAAATCTGAGTGAGAAACAGAATAGTTAGGCATAATGTTGTATAAGTTCAGCATAACTATTCACTCTGCTGTCTAAATTCAAGCCTTTTCTTCCTCCTTGTGGGATTCACAATTATAATATTTATGGATAAATAAGGATAGAATCTACGGAAATAATTTTAAAGCTTTTGATAGCTCACAGTAACCAGTAATAAATTCAGCACACTATCTCGTATAGTCTTACTGCAATAAGTTCTTCTTTCTGCCTAGGAACCATAACCAAGTGATACAGGGCTTTTTTCGGAGGACGTTTTGTTTTTTTTTTAAGTATACAACGTACTCAAAATGTAAGTAGAAAGTACAATCCTTAATTTCTGAACTGCATCACAAGAGCTCTGAAATCTGCTCCCAGTTCTCAAAGACCTCCTTTTCATGACACCAGTCACGCTCCATGCTGCAGTACCCTGGGATAGACCCATTCTTTCTTCTCCCATAAGTTTGTCCTGATGACTTAATATATAAAGGATAGACTGATATTCATTCTTCTTTCAAGTTAAGTACAACTCGCAACTGATTTACACCGATGAAAAAGCCACCTTTTTCTAGGTACGGTGTTCAGATGACTGGTTTTTCTTCTCCATGTTAAAAATCTGTACCTAATTCTAGTATGAATTTGTTTGGCTCCAACGTCCCACCTCTGGGTCTTGTTATGCCATTGTCTGCCTGACAAAACATAGCTACTGCAATACCAATGCAAATAATAAATTACAGTATGTGTTATCTAAACAGCATTCCTCCTTAACTGCACCCCTGGGACAGCTCTAACACTACCTTACCGGAGCTAGCTGACACTTAAAGCTTTTGGCAACAAGTATGCTATCAAACATCTGTTGTGACACCCCTTTTAAGCACCCCTTCTCCCACACCATATGGCCATCTCCACTGAGTAGTACCGCAAGGCCATGACCCAGCTCTCATCACTCCCCGTCCTCTCTGGGGAAGTCAGACACTGACTGATAATTTCACACACACTTCACACTCCATCAGCTTCAGCCTGCTGCAGTGAAAGGGGACGTGCAGAGCATGTCCATGTTGCAACACACTCTGCCCATGTCCCTGCCAGAAAAACCTCCTTGTGGAAGTGTAGTGTACTCTAAAAGAAGGGATTTTTTTTTTCCTAGCATTTCTGTTGCTCCTCCCAAGTGACGATTGCTGTGCTTACACTTGGGGCTTTGTCAACACAGCTATGGCAGCTGCGGGTGAGAGGAAAAAAAAATAAACTAAAAATGGTCACAGAAAACAAAGTAAACATTACATAGTAAATCTAGTTTCCTACTGATTTAAAGAGTTTTGTTGGTACAAACAAAACTTATGACTTTATGACAGGCTGGCAGACTAAGACAGAAGAAGAAATTCTTCCATGGGCCCAAGTGACAAAACTCCATACTACGAGTCAGGTTAATACAGCAGCAGCATTAAAACTCACCAATACACAAGAACAGTAATCTAAATAGAGACACAGACAACTATGAAATTGAGTTTCCAAGCAAAAAACCTTACAACAAGGCCATTCATGGAAGAACATGTGATATCAGTGATTTTATTTTCCACAGTTACAAAATGATCATTTAAATTCTCTGTTCACACTTACTGAAGTCATTAGAAAGGCTCAAAGCCTGTGCATACAGTACCAAATGTCATTTCCACAGCGGATCCTGGGCAAAGAAAAAACTAGTAGGAAAGCACTCTCAATAACAGCAGGAAGATGCCCACATCCTAAAACGACAGGATTGCAGATAACACCCTTCATTCTACTTTGAACCCAGTGGAAGTCATTAGATCAGTTTGAAGCAGTCTTGCAGCAGTGACCTTTCAAGACCACTGCTGTCAAAAGTCCAGAAACCAAATGCTAAGTCATCCTTAACAAAATTTTCCTCGGTCTTGTCCCTTTTTTTTTTTTAAAAAAAAAAAGTAGTAAAAAAGTAAATTGACATCTTCTTTAAGGAACTTGCTTTCCCATTTGCAGCAGGAAGTGGCAATATGGAGACAGACGCTTTCATAGCAGAGCTTAATCATCTCCAGAGTATCCAGGTCAACTCATTAGGAAATGAGATGGTCACATGCTGCCCAGGAGCTGTTCTTTGTAGCACATGTAGCAGCTAAGCCACACGCCACTTCCTTTGGCAGTCCAAGTGTCCAAGCTACAGATTTTTATCTGCTTGACTCTTGAGCTACTCCCCTTAACCTTTTTTTTCTCCTAGACTCACAGTATGGCAAAACACTGCTTAGATGATTATTAAATATAATTATAAGCTGGACAAGGAAACTGCTTCATATGGGAACACAGACTACGCTCACGAAGGCTGTGCTTTACCCTGAACAGCTTGCAGAGCAGTCATTTCCAGAAGTGAAAGTGTTGTCTCTGTTAAAGTATCCGAGTTAGAGGCTTTTGGTTACATTTAAAGCAGACAGAGATCTTAATACTGTGTAAGCATTACTGATACACAGGTCACGCTCCCTTGTACAAACCTTGCCTCAGCCTTCAGGATTCCCCCCATACATAAACCTCTCATCCAGAGTAAAAAGTCTCAAAATGGAGCACCTGGAGATTGACTCTGTATTTGCACAGCTGTTCTGTGACACAAGTAAACCTCAGGAAAGTTTCAAGTGATTGAAGTCACAGCATCTGCTGAACAACTGCCTAGGCGCGGTTTCAACCCAGCATCCTTTTAACTCATCCTGAGCAACTAGAGCTTCAGCCTATGCTTAGGTCTGGTCTATGCATCAACGCTTTGCTTGCCACAGCTAAATCAGCTATAAGCATAAAAGCAAATAAATCTCACACATATATACACAAATACTTCATTGGCATACTAGCGCCCTTCTGCTATGAAAGCAGAACAGTACTCTTCTTTCATATATGCTTATATAGCACACATAATTGTGAATTATGTTTGTGGGAAGAAAAAGGGGGGAAAAAAGAAGAATTAACACCTCTCCTGACAGCCTTTGCTGTGCCTCCACCAAGCAAGTTCACAGACACCCTTACTGACACTATCACAGAATTCAGAGTTTTTCTAGATGACAAATTCCTGAGGCCCCAATACTTTGTAGCATCAACGTATTTTCCTTTTGCAGCAAAACTAACTTTGTGTCAGACATACAGATAGCTTTTACCTTCAAAGCCACTGAACAGTTTGGTTGAAAATCGTACATACAAATATTTCCAAACTACTCTCTCATTCCTGTGTTGCCCTGGAACAACATTGACCAGATAATTCTGGGGAAAGAATAGAAGGGAAAACAGGAGCTACAGAAAAAGAAAAAGAGAAAAAGAAAAAGAAATGAAACAAAACAGAACCCACACCAGCAGTCACAACTACAAAATAAATTAATAGTGAGGGGACAGGTTCTGCTCCTACTGAATTCACTGGCCAGCTTCCCATTTATTTCTATTGGCCTGATAAACACGTGTGTCCCTCCAGCTTCTGTCCTGCCAGAGAGGAAGGCTGGCAGACAATCCATCAACACAAGCTACAAAGAATCAGCACTAGTGCTGAGAAAATTTGACTGCCATTCAAAATAAAATTCAAAGCTAGGAAATGACAGGAAAAGCCTTCCAGCAGCTTCAACTGCAACTGGATGTACAGCAATAGCTTTCATTTAAAAGCAATTCAAAAGCTACTATGTGCACTCTCTATGTAAAATTTAACTAACTGAATGTTCCCGCAGCAACTCCAAATTCTCAATTCTCTTTTAAATTATGCAAAGGCAGTACTACACAAAAACCGTTAATCATTTCCCCCATGTTTAAGGTCAGAGTTGGATGGAAAGGAGAACCTGTTTCCATAAATTACTTATATGTAATCCAGCATGCTATAATTTACAGAAAAATGTAAGCCCAACATTTTAAGAACTGTTTATTCTTCACTGTGATTTGGTATAGCCACTTTGGTGGAAGGGACAACTGACAGTTCTTTTCAACCTTTAAATTATTTGTCAATAGATCAGATTAGTTAATCTTGCTGGACACACTGCAAAGTCTCCTTCCTCTGTAGAAATGAGAGATGGGGAATGTTCTATAATGTACCAGAAAGGAGGTATATACATCAGAGGTCTTTCCTGTTGATTTATTGTATTTTGTACTGGGTAGGATCTACTACTGGGTTGTTGGTTTTTTCCATTTGTTTGTAGGGGTTTTTCTGTTTGTTTTGGTTTGAGTTTTGGGATTTTTGTTGTTGGGGTTTGTTGGGGTTTTTTTTTCGGGGGGGGAGAGGAGAGCAGGGAGGGAGTGTCCCCCCCTCCTCTCCTTTTATCAACATTTTTCAACAATAGCGCTTGCAAGACCAGCAGAGATTCTTTTTATGATGTTACATAGAAATGAATTTGTTAAATTTCTAGCTAGTAATTTCCCTGGACAAGGCACTAGCTAACAGCACTGTTCTTAAAGGTCCTAATCCCTTCGGTTACATCCAAACCTAAAACTCACTAAAAGCCAAAGCTGCTGACTTATAAAGAAAAGCTGCCAACCCTTTTACTTGTTTTCAGACAGTTTGTTTGCTTCGGTTTTTTTGGTTGTTATTTTTTTTTAGGCTATTTTTCCCCCTTTTTAAGACTTTGATTTTAGGTTTTACTCTCAATGCTATTTTCTGCATAGATTAAGCTTTGATTAATGTTGGAGGATGTTCAAAACTAAAGCAAATCCACAAGTATGCCTGGGATTTGTTATTTTGGATCTTGAAAAATTGGAAACCTGTATGTATTATGTTTTCTCCTGTGTAAATAAACTGCCTCATTTCTTTGCTTCATATTCGATTCCTCCATAAATCAGACTCGAATGAGCTTTGGAAACAGGAAAAAAAAAGCCTCTTCTGTTTTCCACTTTCATAAAGTAAAACA
>NW_010160362.1:0-10667 GCF_000695765.1 Mesitornis unicolor | reverse complement strand
AAGTACACAGAGTTATACTCAGTCAATATTGAGGAGGAGTAGGCATCAGGGTTAGGATGGTAAACAAGACATCTTGAGAGGGACGACCATGGAAGAGGGAAGAAGAGGAGGGAAGAAAAGGAGGAAGAGCAATCCCCAGCAAACTCCCCAGTTTATAGTGAATGTGACATTTATGGTATGGAATTGTACTAATTGGTCAGCCTGGGTTCAACTGCCCTGGGTTTCCACTTCCCCCAGCCTCTGCCCCTGGTTATCTCAAGACCACTGAAGACTGTGAGCATCACGTACCAACTTTAGCTGAAAAACTATAACAAAGTCTTAACACTTTCTTCCCATGAAATAAGAGTTTGTAGCCCTTACAGAATCACAGTTTTCCCTCAACAGAAAACTGATTCTAAAATTCTGTCCCAGTAAACCAGGACAGATGAGACTTGAAACTCTTGATGAGAGGAAGAAGGCCGATGCAGTGCTCATTGCTTCAGGGAAGATGACTTCTGCTCTGAAGCCTCCTGACACCAATCATCGTTTGTAATTGGGTTCCTTCCTGTACTTAAAGGGATTTACTGCATCTGTCTCTGCAGTGCTGTAGCCCAGTGCTTGTGGCCACGGGAATGCAGAGCTGGGTCTTACCTCATGTTTTAAGGCATAGTCATTGCCTTTAAGCCCTAAATGGGCTCATCTTAGGTTCCCTAAAACATCTGTACCTTGGAGTGCTTTGTATCACCTGAGCTTCATTGTGAGTCCTGGGAACCACTGAGTACAGCAGAAGACAGGACCATCAGCAGCTCTTGAATGTCTTTTCATCTTTGGGTGCTCAGTGGTCATGAACGTGCATAGAGCCAGGGCGGCTGGAGAGACTTCCAACCATGCAGGTGGCCCTGGGCAGCCACCTGAGAGCCAGGAGGATCAAGGCCTCTTTGGGACTCATTTTGTAACAAGGCAGCTGCAACGTCTGCTCTTTGGTTGGAAGGGATGGGGCTTGTGTCTGCCAAGGAGCTGAAGTAGGAGTGGGAGCGCTGTTGGAGCAGGAAACTGCAAGGGCAGTTGAGATGTTGGGACATCTGCTTCTGGCTGGCAGAGTAGCAATGGAGAAGCTCCTGTGAAGCAGAAGGACCGAGGTCTAATTTATGACCTCACAGCAAAAAGACCAGCTGAGTAAAAATGAATTGGCAAAAGGGAACATTTCTCTCCATTGTTTCCTCTGCTGTGGGAAACTGGACCCTGGAGGCAACAGCATTTGCCTGTGGTCGGATTTTGGGCTCCCTCATGCCTCTCCAGCATGCAGAAAGCTGCTCTGTGTATGTCCAGGTAATATTTTTCCTCATTCTTCCTCCTTTATGAGGCTTATCTTTCTACGTTCACATTTTGGGCTTTGTGATTTAGGGCTTTAGGTGTCTTCTCTGATCTCGTTTCCTTTGGTTTGTGTCACAGTTGATGCTCTGGTGAATCATGCCATAGATAGGTGGTCAAATTAAGGCATTTGATTGCTTGTGGTGACTTCTGCTTTGGAGAGGCAGGTCCTTTCCCAACCAAATGTAGAGTTTTCAGAGCTGCTTTGGCCTTTTGACACAAGAGGTTTTGATGACACCACTTCCTTGCTGTCGAAGAAACCTTCACTGCTAATACTGTTCACTGGTTCAACCAACTTCACTGGTTGGCTCAAAGGGCTGAAATCACTATCAGGAAACAGGAGCTCCTCTATAACCTTATCCTGGAGGACTCCTCCCTCGATGGTGATGGCTGGGTCTTTGTCAGGAGTGACAGCAGAGGGTGGTTCCATGCCTCACCTCAATAAAGTCATCTCCAAGGCATGGCATCTGCTAGAGCAAACCCCGCCTGGAAAGTGCTGAAGCAAAGCAAAGCAGCAAGTGCAGACAGTCCCAGCCACATGAGGACTATGCAGCAAAAAGCCATCAGGGAGATGTTTGATGCAAGGCTGGAGCTGACCCTGAAGTTGGAGTCACCTGTCCATGCTTCCTATGGACGCTGCTTTTTGGAAGAGACTTGTTCACCACAAACCTAAAGCATTTGGTTTCACATCATGCCCTGGGTCACAGCTTCAGCTCGGCCTGGCTGCAGGTTAAGGGCTGAGTTCCTCTGTGTTTTGTCCATTTGAACCTTCACAGATTGGGGAGTGTGAAGAACAACCTGCCTTTCCCCAGAGAGCACCATCTCGTTTTGGATGGACGTTTAGGGGAGAAATAGTTGGTTGGTAGACAGGTTGGGTTTTCCTGGAGAGCTAAGCTACGATTGCTCCAGCTTCTGCTGACAGGAGAAGTTCTGAGTATTAAACTTAGATATAAAACCTTCTGAGTTCTTAAGTCTAAAAAATTGTGGTGTCTGAGTTAAACCTAAATCCTTTCCCAGATCTAAACTCCAAGAACATAGAAATCTGTATCCTAATGCCTTTTGTTATACTACACTGATAAGTAATATATCGCTTTTCTGAATGAGATTTAGAATCCTAAGTCATTTACTTCTTGAATATTTTATTGGATTAATTAGCAGAATAATAATTACCCTCCTATGTGTGGTGGGAGGCACTGGAGTGAGTACTCTAAGGCATAAAACACAGCTTTTGTGCAAGATTGACACCTCTTGTGCTCTGGATTGTCCTGTCAAAATGGTAACTTACCCCTCTTCTTTCATACTCGACTATTTTTCTTTAATCATGATACTTTCTGTACTTAGTCCCATTAGAAAATATTATTCTTTAAATTAATTGAGTTTGTAATGAGTTGTTCATCTGTCTTAACAAAAGAACCACGGGTTATAAACATGATGAGAACGGATCCTCAAGCAGCCCATTGGGGTTTCAAACTTTGGATGAGTTTTGGGTTTTATTTCTTTGTGGTTTGGTTGCAATTGTACAAAAACCCCTTCTTAAACAAAATAAGCAACATTAGCTAAGATTTGATGGACCTCTAATGGAATATCAACGTGTGGATTGTCCAGCTCATAGTTCACAAACAGGTTTTGGTAATGTCTTGTGCATGCAGGTAATTCATGGTGGTTGTAGAAGCGACTCAGCTTTGGATCACCTTGAGGCTCTGTCTTTGGTGAGCAACCCATGGGGAGCTGTGTAGATGACTCAGCCCTGAGTTGCCCAATAAGCCTGAGACTAAACAGGACAGTTCTGCATCATTCAAAGAACCAAAACCTGAGCTGAGACTTGAAATCCCTCAACAAATAATCACAGAATTCTAGCCTGGTCGGGGTTGGAAGTGACCTCATCCAGTCCAACTGCCCTGCTAGAGCAGGGTCACCAGAGAAGATCACCCAGGAACATATCCAGATGGGTTTTGAATGTCTCCAGAGGAGGAGACTCCACAGCCTCTCTGGGCAGCCTGGGTCATGCTCTGTCACCCTCACAGTAAAGAAGTTTTTCCTTCTGTTGAGGTTGAACCTCCCGTGTTCCAGTTTGTGGCCTTTGCTCCTTGTCCTGTTACTGGGCACAACCCAGCAGAGCCTGGAGTCAATATGCCCTGAATCCCTGTCGAACCACTTTTCAGTTGCCTGAGGAAATCAGATGAAGAGAAGCTCGAGGGTTTCAGTTTCACTTTCAGCCGACAACCTTGTAAACACAGACAACCCCCAGATCAGCAAAGAGAAGCCAAAAGTAGAGCATACATGATTGAATCTCGCCCATGGATAAATAAAGAAAGATAAACACTGCCAAATATAAACACCCCAGGCAGTATAATCTGCTTCTGCCCACTTGTCACTTAAATTGGGGAATAAAAGCCCTAAGATTCAGGCTGGGAATTGGGAGTCGCTTCTCCAACTGTACAGCTGGCCTGCCAGGAGACCTTGGTGGGGACGCTGACCAAGGTAACTTCCCTGGGATTGAGAGCCCTTGCCTGGAGGAGTAAGTGAATATTTAGCATGCTTAAAGTTTGTAACCACAGGTGATTAACTCACACCCGTGTAATATTGAGTGTGCTTGTGGGTTGTAATAATATATTTCATGAATCTCTTGTGGTTGTGATAGTGTATTCTTGCTTTTAAATTGCGGTGGTACATTTCTCCATTGTATCCATAAAACCTGCAACAGTGGCATATTGAATCTGCAAGCGTTGTTTGAAATAATCACTTGCTTGAACCTTGTAGTGGGGTCTCTCTTCACCACAATCAAGCATTAATTTGTCTTGTGTCTAGAAATGAAAAGAATCACAGAATCACAGAATCCCAGACCGTTAGGGATTGGAAGGGACCTCCAAAGCTCATCCAGTCCAATCCCCCTGCCGCAGCAGGAACACCCAGATGAGGTTACACAGGAAGGCGTCCAGGCGGGGTTTGAATGTCTGCAGAGAAGGAGACTCCACAACCTCTCTGGGCAGCCTGGGCCAGTGCTCTGTCACCCTCACTGAGAAGAAGTTTCTTCTCCAATTGAAGTGGAACCTCCTGTGTTCCAGTTTGTGTCCGTTACCCCTTGTCCTATCATTGTTTGTCACCGAGAAGAGCCTGGCTCGACCCTCAAGACACTCACCCTTTAAATATTTATAAACATGAATGAATGGTCTGCAAAATTCTTGCAAACCATCATGGAGCCCTATTTTAATTAAAATAAGGTTTTACTGTGTCTAACACCAACTTGAATTTTTCAGGCTGTATATTGGCAGTGAATTTCGACAGTCTTATGGGTCTGTACTTGCAAATTTGCTTTACGTGGCTGAAAACACTGATCTAGTGTGCATCACCACAGAGGTGGGACCCAGCCTATGTAGGATGTGTGCACCTTTGATGACTCACCACTAAAAATCGCATCGAGAAGTACAAACCAGTTTATAATTCGTGTGGCATGGACTGAATAGGGAGCATGTGGTAAACTCTTTAATTCAGCATCATTTAGTGCTGTTACATTATTTCAGATGATTAGGGCATTGGTTATGTTAGTCAGCTAAATTTGCCATCTTGTGATATCTCGGGACGATCAAGTTTGGCAAGAGCAAGTGTTGACAATGCCCATATTGAGTGGCAGAGGATGCATCTGGCTTCTTTTCTAACTGAAGCATCAGACCAACAAGTCAAATAATCCTCTTGAAGAGAAGACTGGACTAGCGTGTGATAAATAAATGGGTTGTCAGTTCTGCGCACAAGCATCTGCTTTCATTAGACACATGGTGAACTCAAAGTCAAAAATGAATGATGCCAGACGAGTGGGCAGGAGAAGGAGGATCTGGTTTCCCCCAAAGACTGCATCAAAATTGCTTGATGTTTGTGTGAAGTCTGTGGGTCTGTTTTGCAAGTTGAAGGAAGCCAAGTTATACGTCACTCAACATGTTTGATTTTAGCACAAGGAAAAGGTTATGACTATGAAAAAACCTTAGGGAAATGTTTAGCCTAGCTTCTTAGAAATGAAAGTCAGAGCTGTGCCTCACCATTAACAGAGGCTGGAGTGCTCTGTGAATTCAAAGGGAGCTTGAAAGGCTTTACAAGAATTGCCCACATCTGAAGAAACCTGAATTTCCCAGAAGCTCAGCTGGCATCGTCTCACAGTAAAAATTGTATGGCAAATACTGCTCGGAAATGGTGATCCTGCCGTGGCAAGAACTGTACCGCAGAGACAAGTGGCTCAGATCAGCTCTCATCTAATTGAACAAAATTCCTGCAGGGCACCAAGGCTGCTGCACTGAGTGGTAAAATTTTAATCACTTCTCGGGAACTAGCTTCCTTTGATTTTTAAGAAATGAAAAATAGTTAGTCTTCAAGATACGTGTCTGAGACACTCTAGATTAAGGGGATTTAAGGAGGTTATAGCAAGGTGGGGATCAGTATCCCAAGTAAAAAGCAACAGGATGAGAGGAAATGGCCTCAAGTTGTGCCAGGGGAGGTTTAAATTGGATATGAGGAAAATTTTCTTCAGTGAAAGGGTTCTCAGGGACTGGAAGGGGCTGCCCAGGCAGTGGTGGAGTCCCCATCCCTGGAGGTGTTTAAACGATGTGGAGATGAGGTGCTTAGAGACATGGTTTAGTGGTGGCCAGGTGATGGTTGGACTCCATGATCTTAAAGGTCTTTTCCAATAAAATATTTCTATTTTATAATTCTATGATTAGAGGCCAGGTTCTTTCTAAATGTGTGATTTCAATGTACTGGCCAGAACATCACCATTCTGCTGTGAAATAGCAAAAAACTTACCCTAAGAGCTTTAGTCTGGCTGCCCTGGCACAGATAACATCCAGAACATGCCAGATGCAGGACTTCCAATTCAGTCACACGCCAAACCTCATTCATGAGGATATCCAGATGGGAAAGGAGGAGAAAAAGCTTTTGACCAGGTAGAGTGGTGGCTTCTGATGAACCCATTGGTGATGAGACATTTGCCAAACTCTTGTCTGGGCACGTACAGACGTGTAGGAATTACACAAGTAGCTTCAGTTGAAGTCCTGCTCTTTGTGTGGCACGGCAGGGCAGGAAAACCCTTTATTTCGGTTAGAACATGTCCATCCCATTAAATATATTCAGATGTGAGAGTATTTCCACTTCAGGCTGAATAGATGATGAAAGTTTGGGTCTACTTGGGTTATTTTCATTACAGGAGAAAATCAGCTTTATGGGTTAGATGAATTCCCAAGACAGCCCCTGTATTAATTATAAATTAATACAAAATTGTCCACTGATTCTTGTTTCTCTAAGCACATCACAT
Organism: Mesitornis unicolor; assembly: GCF_000695765.1. Taxonomy (NCBI): domain Eukaryota; kingdom Metazoa; phylum Chordata; class Aves; order Mesitornithiformes; family Mesitornithidae; genus Mesitornis; species Mesitornis unicolor. The sequence goes on along the minus strand of NW_010160362.1, from coordinate 4,021 downwards.
TTCCTCTTCAAATTTTACTAGTGTCATGGTTTAACCCAGGAGGCACCTAAACACCACAGAGCTGCTCGCTTGCCCTGCCCTTCATGGTGGAGTGGGGGAGAGAATCAGAGGAAATGGTCAGAACACTCGTGGGTGGAGGTAAAAACAGTGAAATGACTTAAACTAAGCTAGACTAACAACAACAACAACAACAACAACAACAAATTGTAATAAATAAGAACAAGGATAATAAAACATAAAATTTAACTCAGCTCACATAGTAGTTGTGGGTTGTGCACTCCCAGCAGTGAATGTTGGATGGGATAACGAACACTGTGAACACAACAGGTCCAGTGAAAACACGACGGTCACAATGAGCAGGGGAGCAGATCTGGGAAGCAGAATGGTGGGGGAGACTCTCTGGAGGCAGCAAACATCAAGGAAAAAGAGCCATTCTCAGCAAAATCCCCAAGTTATAGTGAGTGTGATGTTTATGGTATAGAATACCAACTCAAAACTCCTAAAGATGTTGATCGTACCAGGGCTGCCCAAAATACTAAACCAAAGTGTCTTATCAACTTTGTTCCCATAGACCTGAGTGCTGCAGGCTTCTCAAAAATACAGCTTTTCTGAATAGAAAATTGAGTCAACGATTGTATCACAGCAAAACCAGGACAACAAGCTGGCCGCCAGAAAGCTCTGTGTCCAAGACAACTTCTAGCATTTAATCCTTGGTTATTTTTTTTAGTCCAAGGCAATTAAAGGATATCAGAGCAAGCAGATGAAAACACTGAGGTGTCCTGGTCTGAGCTAAACAGAACTAATTTTCTGTTTAGTGATTTTACTTTTCAGCTCAGTCTCTTCTGAGTGGCTGAACTTGCTGAAACCAGCAGCATGGTTTTCAGTATGTGCTGCTGGAAGATAAGCTCAAGGCCAAGTGTCTCACCATGGGTGCCATGACTGCACCTACAGGGGGAAAGTGGACCCAAACCTGACCAACGAGGTATTGCACCCACACACGTCATACTCGGTATAAAGTCGAGGGATCACCAGGGTCTCGACCCTTCCATCTTGGACCCTTCCTTCCCTCTTGACCCCTGCAATGGCCGAGGTCTGAGCAGACCCTGCTGCTTCGGCTGCCTCTGATCCTGATCCCTGTGTTCCTGCATCAGCTCCCACTGCTGCTGGGTCCAGACTGGGACTTTTCCAGTTCCCTGCTCTGCAGAGTCTCTGGTGACGTATCTGTCATTGAGGGGATTTTATATTGGTTTTGTACATATTTGTACATATCTGTATATATTTCATTATTTTCCCATTTCCATCATTATCCTGTAGTATCAGTATTATTGTTTCATTAAACCTGTTAGTTTTATTTTCCAACCTGTAAAGTCTCTCTCCTTTATTCTCTTTTCTTTTCCCTTCTGGGGAGGGGAGAGGGGTTCACAGAGAGCATCTGTCCAGGATTTAGTGGCCAGCCCAGCCCCAAACAACAACAGGATTTATTGGCACCCAACGTGGGGCTCGACAGGATTTTATCAGTTTGCCTGAGTAGTTCAAATTCCGGCTCGCTCAGTTAAGGTAGTGTCGGGCTGTTTGCTTTGAGAGTCTCAAGAGCAGTTGGAAAATTAAACCAGACAGATTAAATCATGTTGTTTCTAAGTGCAATATTATATTGTGTCTTCTTAATGCTTTGCTTTGAGTTAGGTGCTGCGGTGCTGCCCTATGTGCCACACACGTTGTATTATTTTATACTTGTTGCTTGTGCCTATTTTCTGTATTTCTGTTATGGGTGATGGGTGAGAGCTCTGCTTTTTTTTTTGCTGTCTGACAATGATTTTTGCTGTGATGATGTGGGCAGTGACTTCACCAGGCCATATCGGGAGTTACATAGTAAGTTTTGTTAGCAATTATACTTCCAGCCCAGCCCTAAACCACGCCATGAGGAACAAGCAGAGTTACTTCCAGAGCAGTAACTGGGAATAAGAGATCCACGCACAGCAAAAGGATTCCCGGCGAGGACAGAGGCAGTCGCTTGGGTGGAGGTGGCAGATGGCGCATGTGACAAAGCTGAAGAAACCCGGGCCGTTAGAGCCACAGCGTCCTGTGCGCAGTGCCACCCACGGCAGGATGCAAAAGTGCCGCGGAGCCGGTACCGCTCGGAAAGCTTTGCTGCCGCCATCGTGTCTGAAGTGGCAAAGTGAGCTGCTCGAGAAAGCCTGCCCGGGTGCTGTCCTGGGGATGGCCACTTTGGTGACCTTTCTGTGCCAAAGGAATTGAGGGGAAGCCACTGGAGCCTGGGCAGCTCAGTTCTGATTTCATGGGACTGTTCACTCACCTCCTCCGCAGATTTTGGCTGGCACAGCTCATGCTGGGAGCAGCACCATTAGGTCAAAGCCAAAGCTCCATGTAGGGTCTAAGGGCCATTATAATCATTACCATTGTCACCTGCAGCTGGCTGTCTCCTGCAGCCACCACCTTTGCATGTTGACCGGCAGTTTCGTCAGCATCTACTCGTGGGATTAGTATGGACTAAACCTCCAAGCTGGGAGGTATAAAACATCAGCTTACCCAAAAATCTTTTGAAGTGGATTCAGCACTAGCTGGGCTGCTGAGGCTTTCGTGTTTCCCGGTGTGATACAGTGGATGCCTGCACCATGATGGAGGAGGAAGGATGAGCACCCTCGCTGTTGAGTAGGTGATGACTAATTCATTTTTTTTTGGCTCATAAGTGCACAAGTTAAGACGTAGTGGTTATCAGTTATGAAAACTTATGACCTGAGTGGTCAATAAGTGAATCCATGTGACAGAGCAGTATGGGCAAATGGAATTGAGCCCTGTTTGTCATGGGGTTTTTTTTTGTATTTCTTCCTGAGCTCATGAAATAAAGTTTAAATCACAGAATATGTCGTCCTGTAAATTTGAGAGAGCCAAAAGGACCGTGATAGTTCAGAAAATGTGTTGGAGCTCAATATGGATGGTGAGACAGTAACAGCAGTTGTGCCTACAGTGTGAGAGCTTACATTTAGTTCTGCTTGGCATCTTCATTGATGATCTGGGTGGTGGGGCAGACCGCACCTCAGCAAGTTGAGATGGAGGAAACTGGGAGAGGTGGCTGATACTCCAGAAGGTTGTGCTGCCATCTAGAGGGACCTCGACAGGCGAAGAGGAACCTCTCGAAGTTCAACAAGGAGAACTGCAAAGTCCTGCACCTGGGGAAGAAATGCCCCTGCACCAGTCTATGCTGGGGGTGACCCAACTGGAAAGCAGCCTGACAAAATAAGGACCTGTACAAGTGAGAGACGCTGGAGAGAGTCCAACAAGGAGCCATGAAGATGATGGAGGGACTGGAGCATCTCTCACATGAGGAAAGGCTGAGAGAGCTGGGACTGTTTAGCCTGGAGAAGACAAAGCTCAGGGGAACCTTATTAACGTACACCTGGAGGGAGGGTGCGAAGAGGATGCAGCTGGGCTCTTTTCAGTGGTGCCAGTGCCAGGACCAGAGGCAAGGGCCACAAACTGGAACACTGAAGGTTCCCTCTGAAGAGCAGGAAACACTTTTTCACTGTGAGGGTGACACTGGCACAGGTTGTCCAGGGAGGTGTGGAGCCTCTGTCCTTAGATATATTAATAAAAGGTTTAGACACAGTCCTGGGAAACTGGCTCTGGGTGGCCCTGCTTGAGCAGAGCGTTGGACCGGGGGCCTCCAGAGGATTCTTCCCACCTCAGCCATTCTGGGATTGTGTGACCAGAAAATGGCAATGGCCTCGCTTGCTGGCTTTGGTTGGAAGAGTCACACTGGGGGTGACAGTGGTCTGGACACCGCACACGCAGAGTGCAAGGCTCTGAGGAAGGCATTGGAGGTTGAGGATGGGTCCTCTGAGGCAACACCCAGTGTTGGTTGCTGGGCCCAAGGAACACCATGGCCAAACATGGCAGAGACATCTGTGGGGATCAGGACACGGTCTCTGGGTGAAAGGTCCTGGAGCAGCATCACCTCCTGCCCAACCCCATCCATCCCAGGGCCCAACAGAATGATGCCAGG
>NW_010160361.1:0-358 GCF_000695765.1 Mesitornis unicolor | reverse complement strand
CTCAGCCAGCAGGTGGTCCACATAGTCTGTGGGGCGCAGGCCGGGGGGCGGGAGATGGGGTTATGGGGCTGGAAAGTGGGGTTATGGGGCTCAAAAGTGGGGTTTTGGGGCAGAAAATGGGAGTTATGGGGCTGGAAAGTGGGGTTATGGGGCAGAAAATGGGAGTTATGGGGCAGAAAATGGGAGTTATGGGGCTCAAAAGTGGGGTTTTGGGGTTCAAAATGGCGGAAAACGAGGTTGTGGGGCAGGACATGGAGGAAGTTATGGGGTGAAACATGGAGGAAGACGTGGTTATGGGGCAGGAAGTGAAATTATGGGGCTGGAAACTGGGGTTTTGGGGCTGGAAAGTGGGATTTTG
>NW_010160360.1:32647-43106 GCF_000695765.1 Mesitornis unicolor | reverse complement strand
AGCCCACGCACACGGACCCCGTCGGCGCCCGCAAAACTCCCTCTGACTTGGACCCGGTAATGGAGTTAGCTTCCTCTTTACGTCACCCCCGGCTCGCTGCTGCTTATTGATTCCACACGGGTGTTTTTGAACTGCCTAATACCGACCGTCTGCCTGCCTCAGCCCTGGGTAGGTGTGCTTCAGCATCGCTGTATTGAAAATCCTAATCTCTTTTCTCAGAATTGCTTTCCAGCTCAGGTTTTGTGACCTATTAAATGCTAGTTTATACAGATTGACTTAGTGCCTTCCTGTCACAGGCTGTGCCTAGAGAGCTCTAATATCGGGCTTCCTAAATCAACACAGACTCTGGGAGGGGGAGGAATCTCTTGTTGACCCCAGAGAAGACTTTTGGCTCAAAAGGGCCATGTCTGATTTAATCTAGCATATTAACTAATTAATCCTCCCAGTGTCCCTAAGTAGAAGGCAAGTACATTTTAGCATGCCAAGGCATTTGTTTAATTGCCCAAAAACTATCATGAGACCAAATGTGTGATTTGCTAGAGATATTTACATGTGTTCATTTTATCGGTACATATTGCTAAGGCGTATGACTTACTGTAGTTGAACAACATATTGTAAACAAACAAAAAACTTCAAACAAGCCAAAACCAATACTAGATTGAAAAGTTACCTAGATTAAACTGACTAATTATCTGTTTGTAAAACATATTGCTGTATGGGGAATCCTTATTGCATGAGAACAGAGAAGTAAAGGGTTCTTGCAGAGATCCAAGGCCCAAGTACTATTTCCCATTTTCATCTATCAAAGGTGCTGAACTTTGCCAACAAAATAGAGACTGACGAGTGGTAAATGATGTGGACAAAGTAACTTGAGTCCTCTGAATATAAAGTCAAAGGTACAGTACATATCTGAGAAGACAGGAGGGAGATAATAGCTACAATAGGACAAGAAGTTGAACTAGACTGAGAACAAAAAAGCCTTGTAAAATTCCTGGTCAGTAAGGGGAGATGTGCGAAGGAAATGTTACCTCAGTCCTTGGAAACTGAGTCTGCTAGAATACAGTAGACATCACTAAAAATTACATTAAAAATAGCAGTAAAAAAAGAAAAAAGAAAGAAAAGGCAAAGCCTGTCAAGGACTGGAGAACGGCCCTTACAGTGGAGGAACTACAGCACTTGAGAGTCACAGAATCTCAGGAGTTGGAAGGGACCTTGAAAGATCATCCAGTCCAACCCCCCTGCCAGAGCAGGATCACCTAAACTAGGTCACACAGGACCATGTCCAGGTGGGTTTTGAATGTCTGCAGAGAAGGAGACTCCACAACCTCACTGGACAGCCTGTTCCAGTGTTCTGTAACCCTCACAGTAAAAAAGTTTATCCTCATGAGAGTAATTCACTTCATTAAAAAGAAGGGTGGGAGGTGACTCAATTCTTGAATCAAAGAGCCTCTAGAGAAAGAAGTTACTGGGCATTGAGTTAATCCTCCATCTGCCAAAGAAAGGCACAACATGAACTAGTGCCGAGATGCTAAAGCCAAAACATTCTGATTTAGGTGAGGGAATCACACTTTTGAACAGTGGAGGGCTGATGGCCTGATGAAGGAGCTGCTGAAAATCCTGCTGGATTTTCCATCTGTTTATGTCAAGACTTGATGTCCTCCCAAAAGCTGCAACTTAGCCAAAGCAAGTCATTGTGCTCCCTGCAGGAGTAATTGCCTGGAAGCTAATGGCCTGAAATGTAGACAAAATGAACTCAGTGGACTTAATAGTACCTTCAATCCCTAATTTCCCAAGTTGGGTCTAGAGAAGTACAACTTTGCTCCCAGGTGCCCCAACCTTCCCTCTAGACAAGTATGACATTCCCAGCAGGTGGGATTCTTGACCACATACCAAAACCAGAACAAATTACTGACCAACTTTTATTCTGAATCCCTCAATTTCTTCTCTTGTTTCATTGATTAATTCTCCCTAAAAAGAATTGCTTTCTTTGTGCATACTGCAGTAAAGTGAAGCAATTTAAAACATAAATCATCCTCCTTAGGGAGTCAGTCATGACTCCAAAGTCAAGACATATTCTCTATATTCTCATATTCTTCTCTAATTTTTTAAGACCATCTGAAAATGATGAAAAATCATTCTATATGGAACTTCAGAGTCTCAGATTATATCAGAAAAGATTCTAGCCCAAAATATTTTAAAGGATAAATTTATAGGCTGACTTGACACTACTTCCTTCTTGAGTACAAGACAGTCTGCTTTCAGTTCTGAAATCACACACATATAATAAGATTTCATCCATCTTCCCTTGAAGGCAACAGGAGTTTTTCTAGAAAATTCAGTGAGAACAAGATAACCTCTCAGTGGCTGAATTAATGGTTCTCCTGTGAAGCCCTGCAATATTCAAGCAAATAGGATGGCAAAAACTTACACAAACATAAATACAATTCCAGGCTCATTATGAAATATCCATCTCCATCTCCTATGGGTATGAAAACCTGGGCAGCGTCTCACCTTGGTCCAGGGCGAGTCTGCCACCCACAGTGTAAATGGGAGCAGTTAGACTTAAATTAGGTCTACAAGCCACAGAGATTTGTAAAACATTATTTTTTTTTATAAGCAGTGAGATGTAGCTAAGCTCTGGTTGTCAACTGGAAGCTGCCTTCTAGTACCATGCAGTTTTTCTCTTGTATGTGTTTCCTTGGCTCAACAAATAGCAGCCCTGCCTCAAGACTGTGGTCATCGGCACAGGGCTGGGTGCTCCAGCTAGCGTTGATGCTGTCACCACAGCCCATCCTGTTCTGTCACCAGACTGGAACAGCCCTAGGAGAAAACTATTTTTCCCAGCAATAAAGCTGTCAGAGTGAAGCCCAGGCACTTATGAAACAAAACCAGCAAGTGTGGAGCCACACAGCACGTGACCCTGTTGTTTCTGTTCCTCTGCATGGTGACTGTATCAATAATTTACTGAAAGACATGATACCATAAATTAAATCTACTTGGCAGGTGAACAGAAGAAGAGCTTTCACGGTGCAGGTTTTTCCAAGCACTGCATCCTAATTCTGAGAGGACAGAGTTACAGGATCAAGTGGTTTGCTGCCTATAGGGAAATGGGTTACTGCTGCTGTGCTACAAGTCTCTATGGGGGTATCTGGGTAGAAACTTTAGGTAAACATCTGTAAACCAAATAGGGGGGATTGAGGGCAGCTGCTGGCTCTTGCTTGTTGGTGACTGTGACCCGTTGGTGGTTTGGTCCACAGCTCCCTGAGTGCAGGCTCGGTCTTACTCAACAAAGTTTTTTAAACCTGAGGGTGAAGACAGCCCTCGGGTTTAGATTCCACTTGTACATTTGGGCACGTTTACCTACAGCAGCACAATAAAAACATATCTTTATGTATGTGCTTAAGAATATTATTGAACTGGGTCTTAATGAGGAACCTGTTAAGCTGTACTAAATTCCCTGGGGCCCAGCAATGCCAGGATGGCCTCCAGGTAGGATTTGGACACTCTAGTCTGGTATTGAAGAAAATGTATGCTTCTCCTGCCTGTCCTTCATCCTCGGCTGAGAATAGGCAGAAAGCATTGGTGTCAGGTCTTGCGCCGCTCCAGCCCCACGGCGAGATGCTCGGGAAGCATCTGGATACGAGTGCCTTGTCTAAGGCACCTGGGCAGCAGCAGGTGTGTTCCAGTCATTAACCGCCTGTGGAAGCAACAGGGACCGGGACTTGTGCAATTAATAACTGGGATCATCAGCTCTGCACAAAGTAAATTAAGACAGAAAGAAGGGATGTGTCAAGTTCCTTTGACTGAGAGCTCTGGCACAAACAAGAACTACAGCAATACTATTCCAGCAGCTCTACTCTCTGCTCTTGTGTGTAGGCACACCAAGCAAGTTATGCTTGCCAGGCAGGGCAGCTCACCACGGAGAGACTCTACTTACTGTCGCAGGGAGACAAAATGTGTTCCCTCAGTGAAAAAGGCTAGGATTTGGGGGTCTTATAGGTAAGGGAGGCTAAGAGCAAGTATGCAGTTAGCTACCAGGGCTTCAGTTTTAAGCTAAGGGTAATAACGTTTGCTCATGCTGACTCTCTTGCTACACAAGGACATCTCCAGGAAGTGTGTGTGCATCACTCAGGAATATTATTAATTAATACCCTATTTTTTATGCCATTAGTATTTTTAAGAACACATTGTTCTTTATTTAATTCTGCTTCACTAGTACCATCCTAGATGCTGATTTAGTCTTAGATGTGCATTCGTAACTCACTCACTGGGAAATGCCAGAAAGCCCTTGTGCTACAATGCCGGGTATTACTCACACAACACGCTGCTTACGTGTTGCAGAGCATTTGCCTGACTGATGGTGATAAATGACTAAACACAGAAAATCTATCCTAAATCATCTTCTTTGATCAACTTGTGCTCACATTACTCATATAATCGGTTGTGTTGAAAAGCAGGAAGATTACTCATGTAAGGCAAGGATTTTTTGTCCTGGTGAACAATACAAATAAGAAGCCAAAAATGTAATAAAAGCAGCAGGAGCTGCTATTCGCTTCCTTGGAAATGCGTTGCTGAATCTACCTCACACTTCTGTTGAGGAATTTAGTGACACAGGCTACAACCAGCCAAACTACCCCGCAGCTCTAGGCTCCTTTTTTCATATGCAAAAACCCCCACTGATTTGCATATACTACGACTGCTTCTTCTGGAGCCTTGAGTAGGCTGGGGATTGAAGGATGTGTCTTCCCAGCTTCTTCTGAGGAAAGCGTTTCTTTGAGAACCTCTCCTGCATTAATTAGCTGGTAGCCAAAATCATGGAAATGGGGCAGCGAGGCATAATCAATTACATTGTATAACCACTGATGGAACATGATAACTAATTAATGAGACCCTGTGCACATACAAAAGAGAAATGCATTTGAAAACCAGCAAGAGCTGAACCGTGTTTGTAAGCCTGATGTGTTTACAGTATAAAAGACCAGTTCAGATTCCTACTAAATTATTACAGAAAGCTGGAAAAACTGCTGGTAAGTAAGAGTCAGCATACAGAGGAAAATAAACAGCTTCTTAGTGGGGAATAAGAAAATCTCTATAAAAACAGCAACCTTCAAAATAGAAGTAGAGGCTTAAAAATAGTGAATTTTCCGATCCTGTATTTGATACACAGGTACATTTTTTTTCCTGGTTTGGATGACAAAGCCGAAGTGTTAGATCAGTACTTTACTGAAAGATTTAACTTGTGGTTTTGCCACTGAAATTCAAAATGCTGCCCAGAAATGAAATAAGTTGTCATAATGATGCATCATCCAGAGTCTCACAACAGTAAAAATCCATTTTTTGTTTAAAGCGCCTCACACATTAATAAGTAACCCATTCTGTGAGTTATGTCAAATGAAAAAAAGCTCTCATGGCTGGCCTGGAGCAAACCACAATGACTTTTGTTCTGTAGTGTGAAAGTATGGATCCACAGAGGAAAGGAAAAGAAAACACAACCCAGTAATTACAGAGATTTCCTCCTGTATGTTGTTAAAACAAAGACAGTTTTAAAATGAGTATAATTCTAGAAGAGGCTGTCTGGTAGCCTGGGTCTAAGCATTTCAGTGATACAAAGGAAGCCCTTGTCCACTCTGACAGTGAGATTTGGTACAGAAAACATGTATCACATCAAAGCAGTAATTACTGAAAGTATAACCCAGTACCCCTAAACAGGAAAGAGCCCAGAGCTGCAAACACGAGGCTGCAACCACCCCACTGCTGCCGACAGCAATCCTGCTACTAGAGCAACATCTACCCAGCATTGCAAACAGGCAACTCATGATCCAGAGAAGGTACTGTACTGTAAGGAAGATGTCTTTTTCCTCTTGTGACAGCTCAGAGCTGCTACTATCAGAACCAGAGGGAAGGTTGCAGAAGTACGTGCCAGCATGGGAGATGAATCTCGGTTCCTGGGCACCCAGCTCATATTGTTTTAAATGCCCAAATATCAGTCTGAGTACAGCTTCCTTGAACAGTTTCATTTATTTGACCATGCAAAAGAATGAGGGAGGCTGTATCCGATAGCTCTGAGCATTGATAAAAATATCCGCACTTTAAATGCAAAATCACGCAGCCGCCATAACTGAGTGTTCGAAGGTGTCCAGAGCCACAGGGGTCCTCCTGCAGATGACCATGAGCAGGTACAAGAGGAACATTGTTTTCAACAAGGTATGGCTAGAGGAGTGTTAATAGGTTTTAGCATGGTTTCTCTTCTGCTTCCTTAGAAAACCCAGCCGAATTAACCACTCCTGCACTTCCATAAGGTAGCTACTTTCTCCATTTTACTGATGGAGGAGCAAATTTACCAATTTCATGTGGTTTCAGCACCCTCACAGAGGAAGCCTGTCAGAGCAGTTCCAGAAGTTCCTGGTTCCACATCTCCTGCTCAGCTCACCCATCTGTTGCTTTGTCAATTCTCTGCATTAGCAGTATTGTTATTTTTTTAAGGCTTTTACTTTGCCATTTCACAACAACAATGACAAACTAGTCCTTTTTGAAAATGTACAAATTTATTATACCTCTTTCTTTGTAATTCTCTCCTTTTTTAATATTCTCTTCTGTCAATTAAATAGGTTTTTTTTGCAAACACTAATGAAGCACTTCATGCATATTGCATTACTTACAGCTCTGCACTCAGACTGTTGTGTCTGTCATAAGTACCCTGCACTCAGTCCTGTGCTGCTCTACACCATGGGGAATTGTTGGTGCTTGGACAAAAGAGGCAGAAAACAAGTGGAAAAATAAAATGCCAGGCATAGGACTGCTTTCTACAGGCACAAGTGAGAAGGACAGCAGAAAATTGATGTCTTGGGAAGGTGGATTTACTGTCTAAGGGGAGAGGACACTGCTGAAGGGATGCCCATGAGCATCTTGGAAAGGGTGAACGGTGCATTCAGGTTTCCATCTCCTGCAGGCTATAAGAGCTGTAGGTGCTTACTCCAAACACATCCAGCCTCTGGGAAGGAGGAAAGCACCAATTCCTCCAGCCCCAGAGCTGTTTCTCACTGGTCTAATGCTCCAGAGGGTCACAAGGGACCCTGACACCCTGCACCAACAGCTTCTGAGGTTGGCATGTAATTAACCCAGGCAAAGTTTAGAACAACTTGATATCAAGGGATCTGTTGGCCTTCACTGCGACCGGCTCCAATTTCACCCCTGAATGTGTTACTTCAGCTCCCAGCTATCACTCAGCCACCTCATCCTCCTCATTGTTCGCCTTCATGGATGCACTGCCCAAAAATCGGTGCTCAAATACTGAATTAGCAATGGGACCCACCAGCTGAAAGCCAAAAAGAAGATTTGACATCTCTCCCGTCCTTCCCTCTGCCTTTTCTCTGGTTATTCAGGCAGCCCAGTCTCTGCCCAGAGACAACAGTGGGTAAACCAGCACACCATATCACCCCTTTGAAGGCTGGAGAGGGGCAAAAAGGATAATCTCCATGTACATGCTAATTATTTTACTAGATTGCATGTCTACGCTCTTTTGACTCTTTCTTGCACTAGAGACTAGGATACAAAGTTTAAGCCCCAGACTGCTGGGGGCTGGCTCTGGATGCATGGCACCCTTGTCTTATGTCTTAGGTCAAATTAAATATTTCCTATTTTATTTCACTTATTTGTCAAAAGAAGATAATGACGTTTAGCCATCTTAGAGCAGTGCTAACGGCAGTAAAACACTTAAAATAACACAGATGTATATAACACAGAAAAGTGATGTTTGACCCCTCCACTTCCAATTTGCTATGAATATACAGGGAAAACAAATACCTGAACCTATTTTTTTAGTTCATGCAACATAGAAAGTTGATCTTAAACCTGGAATAGATCACTAGTTTCATATAGTGAGAATTTTAGCTTAAATTAACCACAGCTCCACTCGAATTGCTCAAGCAGAGGTAAAAATGGAAAGATTAAAAATAAAACGAGCCCCAAATTACCAGCAAAGGCACAAGGCCAGATTGCTGAGGCTGGACCCACGTGAGCAGCGCCGGGACTGGCAGGGACCAGCCCTCACTCTCGGCTCCGTGCCTGGCTTTTAAATCCTGTTAAGGAGGGCTGGCGGTGGAGGCAGAGCCAGCTTTGACAGTGGCAGCCCAGCTGGGGACCAACACTGTAACAACAGGCGCATCCAGCTCCAAATCAAATCGCGTTCGCAACGCAAACATTAACGCGCCGAGCGGCCCCGGCAGAAGGCAGCCCCGGCGCTGGCTCCCGCCGTGCCGCATCGCGCCGCTGACGTCATTTCTGTCCCTGCTGTAGGAGCTGTAATGAAATTCAGTGTCTTGTGTCTCGTCATGCGAGTCTGCCTCACTGTTGGCGAGCTCGTAATTAAAAGAAAAAGGGGAGGGGGAGCAAGGAAGTCAGACTAGCACGTTTGCCCTTCGTCTGGGGTTGCAGCAGGTCTGCTGGCAGGAGCCGCCTTTTGCGTCATGCTGAGCCACCGCTTGCACCCCCTTGAGCCCTTGGGGGTTCCCTTTCCCCAGGGGTGATGCTGCAGCATCCCTATGCAGGACAGGAAGGGGATCTGAGGGTGGTTGCTCCTGCACCATAAACACCCATTTTACCATTTCTGAGGTCCACAGCAGGCACCACCTCAGGGTTTGATAGGAACTTGCTTCAGTCCCACATTTCTGGGGCACATCTCAAGGAGGAAGGGGGGTTTCCGCATAAAAAAACCCTGCAGCAAACTGGCCGCTGCTGTCCTCCGTGCTGGGGCCGGGACCGTGCTAACCCAGCTGCTGCTGGGGCATCAGCAGGCTTTTCTCTGTAGTAATTACTTCTGTGAGCCATGAAAACCAGAGGAAATCCAACCTTTTCCTCTTAATGAGTGCCCCTGCCTAGCTTTCCATCAATACACCAACAAGAGCTCTCTTTTTTCATTTATCACCATCAATGTTCTGTTTCTCATTGTATTCCCAGTATTTTTTAATAGCAGTCTTTGCTTAAGGATACCCCTGTGGACCACAGTGGACTTCCCTGGATGGAAGGGAGTCATTAACAGAAAAATCAAATTAGCCCTCCCAAAGCACAGTCAAGGTATGGGGAAGCTCGCCTGGGGAAGCTGGAGCTGTGGGGGGAAAAAAGGATGGGTGATGCTAGGGGGCACCGTGCTGCATCTTACCAGCATGGGGCAGCCAGCAGAAAGGAGATTTACATCAGGAATAACTCAGCACTGACCCAAACACTAAGGAAGATCCATGCCTGTAAATACCTAGGCCTCTCCTTCTGACTTGATTGCTGTTTTAGTTAATTTAGCCTAATGAAGAAGAGTGTTTTGGTACAAACAGGGATTGCTAACAAGCATGCGGTGGCAGCACCAAGTGCTAGGCAGCGAGGTGGCAGTCGGGGAAACTGACCCAGACTGCCTGATGATGGAGAGCTGTGCAGCTCTACAACTTGGCTGCAGCTCCCCAAGTTGGGCTTGCCCCCTCCAAGCCACAGCTCCCTTCAGCTTGCTGGGTTTACAATGAGGAGAGCAGATAAAAACCCACAAGTAAAACCTCTCTTTCCTTCTCGCTGTGTGCTTCTAGCTAGGCAGGGTTAGTGAAGCAGAGCAGAAGTGAGCTGTCTCTGCCCCATGTCAATGGTTGCCATCCATGAGATTTTTTTTTTATGGTTTCAAATGGAGTGAAAGGATGTTTTCCAAGCTACAGAGCAGCAATATGCTGATCTCACTGAAACATCTGGAATAGTGTCATATGATTGATTTAATTGACTATAGCAGCAATTATAGACTTATTTTGTTTCAGATGTTTAGGAGGCTTTTTTTTTTTCCCTTGGTAACTTAGGAGGGGCCATATGAATTGCAGGGCTACATTGGGCTGCTGTGCAGGAGAACCCAGCCCCAGGCAGCTGGAACAGCTCAACAACCTATATCTGGGCACACCATACATCCACCAGCCAGTCACTGCTTTAGATTTAAACCATTTAAAATATTTAAGACTTTTTAATTACTATTTTAGCAGTTTTAAATCACTCCTGGAGCAGACTGCCTTGTCTTCCCTTGAGGTTCTTTGCAATGCTGGCAAGAAAGTTTTTTCTGTGCCCTGATGCACCGTGAGAGTGAACTGGGCTGTCTAAATCTGTCATGCTCAACACTCTGTTTGGGGGATGCAGTAATTTTTTCCAGTGTGGATGTGAATCCCTCCAGCAAGACCAGAGCATATGCCACCCTTCACAAACCCTTCATCAACTGCCCACAGACACTGCAGACAAGATGCTGAAAAACTGCTGATCTCAAACCACATCAGCCCCAATCCTACCTCTGGTGGCCCAGTGACTCCTCTATGACAAGCACAGCCTTTACAAAAGCATCCAGAAAAGGTATAAAGACATCAAGAGACAGAAATCGGCCCTTCCCAATGTTCATCTCTTGCTATAGTTGCTCACCCAACTTTTATTTGTCCAGCCTCAGCTTCCAGCC
>NW_010160360.1:26385-32616 GCF_000695765.1 Mesitornis unicolor | reverse complement strand
AGTATGCTTTCCCCTACAAGAGTTATGAGCTGACTCTTCAGTATCTATTATTTTCACCTTGTGATGGGTTTTTGGCATGAGTAAACCAAGGATGGGTTCACTTCTGAAAGATATTTTCTTACAGTACAAGGTACATGAGAAAATTGTGCATACATAAGAACATCTAAGTTGTAACAGTTCAAAAACCAGAGATAAACTTCTGCCCAGTTTCCTGGCTAGTTTAAGTCAATTTGGTGCAAACCTAAGCATAGAGACCCAAGTCTTTCAAACTCAACTAGGACCACCCATAAAGTCCAAGGAAAATAACTAAATAAAGGATGGAAAGGTGACAGAGCACTGGACCAGGCTGCCCAGATAGGCTGTGGAGTCTCCTTCTCTGCAGACATTGAAAACTCGCCTGGACACATTCCTGTATGACCTGCTCTGGGTGATCCTGCTCTGGCAGGAGGGTTGGACTGGATGAGCTTTCGAGGTCCCTTCCAACTCCTGAGATTCCATGATTCTGTGAAGTGGTTGGGTGAAGTAAAGCAAGAGCCCTTTGCCAGCCCATGCTTCAGAGATGCTGTTCTTTGGTTAAAAGGAGGATGAATTTTGGATGGTGGTCGCTTTGCTTAGAGGAGTTCTTTTCCCTGTGGCTGAAACACAGCTCTGGCAAAGCAGAGCCACCCTGGAGGTGCCAACACATGGGCACACTGCCCCGAAGACTGCACTGCTCCATCCCAGCTGGCGCAGATCCACCAAGCTGCCCCCTTCCAGTGCAAACCTTTATTTAAACCAGAAAAAAACCCTAACCTGAGATCCAGCCCATGCCACAAACCAGCTGACACCTTGAGCAACCCAAAAGCCAAAGCCAATTTTTATTTTATTCTCAACCCAAAGATGCACATTTGCTCAAGAATGGTAACAATTTTTCCTTATTATTATTCTTAGCTAGGACAACCAGACTTTCAGCTTGTGGTTGCTCAGAGTAAAAAAAATCAGCACAATTTGAACTGTGATCAACCAAAACATGAAATGAATGCTACATTTTATTTAATAAACTTCAGCAACACAAGGCTGCCTGCTAGACAGTATGTAATTTGTTTTGGATGTAAAGATGAAAAACTAATTGTTTTGTCTTGAAGGCAATTAAAAAAAATAAAATTCCGTATTAACAGGAAAGAAGCTGTCAGGCTAAATATCATATTTAATAAGCTATTTCTCCTGTTCCCCTACATTAGCATGCAGAGATTGTCAATTCCTGTTATTTTGCTCAAAGTCAAGAAGTCATCACATAACACTAGGAAATTGTTGCTGCTGGTATTGGGAGCTTGCCTGAGAACTACTCAGTTTGCTGAAAAACAACTAGAAAAGGAGCTGGGGGGGGAAATGGCAGTTGCTGAATAGTTCTTGCAAATATGACCTAAGATTAAAAAGCACAGAGAAAGGGCACAACAAGATAATTTCATTATTTTCAATTTCATGATTTTTAAGACAATCTCATGATTTGAAATCATAAGACAATTTTAAGAGTCTTAAAACTTCTGCTAAGCTCCTCTCTCAGCTTGCCTTAACTACACAGAAGTTGGAGCCCAAAGTTTGTTGCAGCTACTCCAGAAAAAAAATCTCATTTAAAAAAAAAGTACTCCTAAAAGAGTATTTAAATAACTACAGAAATGAAGTGATTATTTGAACCAGAAAGAAACCAGACCAAGGACATTTATTAACCACACGATTCATGAGACTGGAACAATCAGCATCCTTTAAAACTTGCTCCTTTAGGGTTCACCAGGATGATGGTAGCATGCAGAAATAAAAAACAAGTATAGCTAGAAAGCTGTACGAGTCAACTTCTATAGCATAAAAAACCCCCCCAAAATCCCAAATTAATCTCAAATTAATTAATGGTGGTAAAGCTCCGTAGCCAGCCACAGCCCAGCATGGGCAGGGAGAAGTCTCCACATGCTGGATACAGAAGCAAAGCTATGGTCTCAGACTCATTTTTTCTGCAGCACATGTAGAGCACAGCGATGTCCTGCAGGAGGTCCCATGTGGATGGGCACAGCGATGGTGGGCTACCACGTGGTACCAGAAGGAACATCCTCACTGACGGGACATGCTGTGGTGCTGCCAAGGTTGGTACCCACAGGGTCCAAGGTGCCATGGTGGCCACCAGCACCTTGTGGTTATCATCACTTCTGGTAGCAATTAAGTCATATAAGGGCAGTTAGAGGGCATCATGTTCCCGCTGCTTAGGGGGCTGTATTAGTAACTGGGGCTAAAATCATGCAGATAAACATAAAGGAGGGCAGAGCATCTCTGCTGTACAAATCAATTGGGATGGAGGAAGGAGATTTCTCTGGAGCAGCAGCCTTGGTGAAAGCAAAGCTTCCTTTGGCCCTCGGGGCTCTTCCAGTGCTGGAGCCCAGCCAGAAACCTGCTTGGGGGCCCCTTTCGGTCCCTCCATGTGGAGCATATCCCCCTTTCCTTGCTACTTCAGTTAAAAACTGTTCCTCTCTCTTGCAGCTGGGCCTCTAGTGCAGAAGGGAGATGCAGCCGCAGCCCTGAGCAGGTGCTGCTGAAGCCGACTGTGACTGACCTCCACCAAGCTCTGCACCAGCCATGAGCAGCTTCTTCTCACGCCTGGACCCACGGCGGGTGCCATGGGGGGCAGCGGGCCACGCACTCCGCACCCGCGTCCTGCGCACCAAGCCTGTGGAGTCGATGCTGGAGGGCACAGGGACCGCTGCTGCCCAGGGCGCCAGGCTGGCCAAGGTCCTCACCACCCTCGACCTCATCTCCCTCGGCGTTGGGAGCTGTGTGGGCACCGGTATGTATGTGGTGTCCGGCCTGGTGGCCAAGGAGATGGCGGGGCCCGGGGTCATCGTTTCCTTCATCATCGCTGCCGTCGCCTCCATCTTGTCAGGTGAGTCGTGGGTTTTTTGAGGAACACACCATCTCATGCATCCTCCGGCTCTGTTCATGGGTGAATGCCTGGCTGGACTTTCACTCAGCAGCACACTCTACAAGGAGGCAATGACTTCTCCATAGACTAAAATTCCCTTTCACACTGGGCTTGACCCGCTTGTGGCGCGCACCATCTCTTGTTGTCTAAATATCAGACCAAACCTCTTAGTAGGAGCCAGGAGACCAAGCATAATTACCCTGATGAGCTGTGGATGGTTTCCCCCAGGATGGAGCCTGTGGTCCATGCATTTTAAAACACCAGTGAGAGCTCTGCAGCACACATCCCAGGCAGAGAGCATGGCCAAGCCACAGCATTAGACCAAGAGCACAGTGTACCTTGTTGGAAACCCTGTTTCAACAGGAAGTATATCTGTGGCTTGGGTAGCACCAGGGCCATCTGCTTTTGCTGTGGACATTGCTAACAGTTAAACAATTCCTCAATTAGTTTTGGAGTTGATTTTATTGGCTCCTATTCACTCAGGATCACTTTTTGAATTTAAAAAAAAACAACTAACCCCACCAAAAAAACCCCAACCCAACAAACAAATGTGTGGAGAGAGAGGAATTATATGTTCTAGTGAAAAGCCGATGAATTCAATGTCCTCTGTAGGAACCCAGCTGAGCATATGGCTTGAACTGCAGTTTCCACATGAAGCCAGTACTGCTGGCATTTGTCCTTTCCAGATCAGTGCTAACACGATGATGTGATGTTCCTGCTCTCCCTGCTCAGAGGACTTTGCATGCTGTGTCAGTCTGGTATCCAGCTTTTATCTGCGGGTTGGAGAAGGAAACCTGAGTAAATGTCAAAGGGTTTGAAAGGAGACAGGAACAGCAAGCATAACAAGATGACCCAGCTCAGCTTTTCAAGACTCTATTGTTTTGTAGGGGGAGGTGGAAGCACGTCACGCAATATCCCTGGAGGTTGCAGTGCTCCTCCATGGAGATCCCACCAAAGCCCATGCAAGTTTGAGCCCCCTACACGCCCAGAGGCACAACTCTAACACAGCACAGGGACCAGTGTCACACTTTCCTTACAGCTGTGCCAGGGAAAGATCCCAGTGACGCTGGCTGGGGACCACCACACTGACAGTCCTGCCTCCCTGCTTAGACCCCAGTTAGACCCCAGTGACAAGGCAGCTCAGACACATTTGCCCCTGGTTCAGCCCAGAGCAAGAGCTGACACCATGCGGTGAGATCTAATGCTTACTTGAGAACCCAACACAACTGAACCAAAATGTCCATTTTTTTAACCAAGGCAGTAGATAGCAACAGTGTCTTTATCCTTTCCCACTGCCCACTTTGTCTCTTCTGTGGGAGTTTCACTGGCTGTGATGCAAGCCAAGAGCAAATGGAGTCTGGGTGGGTCTCATCTGAAAAAACACACTCTGCTCCAAAAGGGGCTTTTTCATCCCAGACGCAAACCCTGCCCCACAGCGGGGAGCTTCTCCCGCCTTCACCCACGGGAGCCTGCACTGCTTCCTGCTCAGCTTTCATCTCCCCTTGCTTTTGTAGCCCTGGGAAAGTGTTTTGCAAAGGATTCAGTGTTTTGATAGTCTCCTTGGCCTCTTCCTTGCTTCATCATTGACACCGCTGTTGTTTATAACAGCAACACGTTTTTGGCAAGTGAAACCAAGCAAGGATTCAGGAGCTGGACAGGCTATCGGGCTCATCAGGGACACGATTTCAGTGCTTGCATCATGGTCACTACCGGTGTGCTGGGGACTGAGCTTGGGCACGTGTCCACAGACAGATTTTAAGGAGTTTCTCACAGCTTTAAGGCTAGATGGAACTGCTAGGTTGCCCCCTCTCCCTTGGTGCATCCCAGATCACCAAGTCAGATCCCACTGCCTGCAGAGTGATCCCAGGAGGGTTTTGGCCAAAGGAACACCTTCCAGAAAGCCATTCAGCTCCCCTGGGAGATAGCCACGGGAAAGCCTCACCAACGAGAAATCCCTCCATGCTGTTTCAGATAGGGATTTTTCTAATTTCATCTACCCAACAAACTCCAGTTATGCCTTCCCCTAGATTTAAGCAACATGTGCCCCATTAGGGTACTTACAGACATAGTATAATCAATTAAACTGATAAACTAAATGCAATCAATCTCTTTCATTCTCTCACTGGAAGGCCTTTTTTTCAGCTCTCAAACAGAAAGGTTTGCCCAACTTCCCTCCACAAAGCCTCTGGCACAGGGAACACCACAGGCTCCCTTCATAAGCTGTGACCACTGGGATTTCCCACTCTTACCCCCACCTCCAACCAAAACCCCTTCTTGGCAAAAATGAGCAGTTTGCATCTTACCCAACCCCATCGCCCTCTTCACAGCCTTTTCCACCAGCTGCTGCTTGTCCTTTCCATGGTCTCTTTTCCTAAAGTAGTACAACCAAGTTGGTTGCATTTGCAAAGCCCTTACTGTGAGCTCAAGCAGGGGCCAGGACCTCCCCTGTGGTGGTTACTGATGTGGGATAGTTTACTCCGCCACACAACTCCTCAGGTTTTGGTACCAGGCTGTGCAAGAAACGAAACTCTCTCTCCCATGGGAACTGCTCTGCAACCCCAACACCATTTGATGGGGATTTCAAACACCAAGGTACACAGTTTTGGAGCATTGCCACATTCTTACCTGGTATCCATCTTGGAGCAGGCTCAGCAACAGCCAAGGTACACAACAGAGCAGGGGAGAGCTGAGCACATGCCTCAGGTGCTGCCTGGCTACAGGACAAGGGCTAGGATGAGGGGCTCCAGTTGCAGCTGATCATGAGCTGCTTGGGTGGTGCTGGAGAAATGGGAGTTGTTCTTCTAAAGAAATGTTCTGTATGGAGCTGCCTTTTATGTATCTGTGCACAGTGATCATGAAATACAATGGACAGGCTCAGGGGCCTGCCGAAAATAGGATTTTGCCATATACCTGCCTCGGTAAATTGGCTGCTCTTGTTTAGCAAAGGATGGTCCCTCTGGATTTCTTGTGTGGTAGCATGAATTAATTGGTCTTATCTCCAGCTCTACTGAAAGGCGCCTCTCCAAAGGCTTGTTTCACCTGAAGCATCACTCGCATCATGGCAGCGCCCTGTGGGATGTCTGATGGTCCCTGTGTGGCCTCATGCAGCGGGAGGGTCAGCATCCACACCATGGCCACCACCGCCCTGGTGCACGGAAAACAAGGCAGCAGCCAAGAGGGTGCACTGAGCCATGGTGCTTGCACCAGTTCCTCATGGCATTGGCTGTGCTGCCCAGCAGCTGTTGAAGCGCTGGGGTTTGAGGTTGAAGCCAGGGGGGGCTTCGGGG
>NW_010160360.1:11549-26358 GCF_000695765.1 Mesitornis unicolor | reverse complement strand
CACAAAAGGCCGGGCCAGAAGCCCCAGCATGCGCCAAAGCCACCACTAACACAGAAATATCTAACCCATGTACATGCACTGTATGGAAAGCTGCTGGCTACCTCGCCTCCTTCTGCCAAACAAGACAAACCAGAGAATGGAGAGGCCAATTAAATCTGGAAAATGAGGTTTTGTAGATGGGATATTGGAAGGGACAATGTCATGGACCAAACCACTCAGCTGTGTTTATGTCCTGATTAATGTCAATAACTCTATAATTACACCAGCGTAATGACCATCATGACAATTACACAGTCTAGCCGGTATTCAAGGAAAAGAAATAGTTTTCTGTAAAAAGACTACTCTTCCAAACAACCACTGTGTTGGTTTGTTTACTACAGAAACTTGGAATCACTCTTGACTGGGAGGAAAAAAAGAAATCTGTCTCCAAATCCAAAAAGCTGTGGTGGAGAGAGTGTGCCCAGCCTCTACCTGCACTTCCAGAGCTGGGCAGGCTATGCCAGGGCACTGGGAGAGCTGCATCTCCCCAGGTGCTGGGGGATGAGGGGCTGAATAGTTTTATTATGCAGTTTTAGTATAATAATAATAACAACAACAACAATAACTACTACTACTACTACAATAATAATAAAAATACTACTATAAATAATAAAAAATAATAAAACAACAGCAACAATGACAACAACACACTGATGAAGCAGAGTTAGTGAGATAAAATCTCACTCTAATAAACATATTATCTGCACCCTGATAAAATGTTCACCCTCATAAATGATGATATAATCTTCCTTTTTAAGCAGAAAGGGAAGTGCTGTGAACCCCATTCTGATGGAGGACAGGCAGCACCACAAAGCAAAGTGATTTGATTAATGCCGTCCAATACAGCCAGCAGCTATCAGAGATGGAGGGCAGATCTTGCATCTCGTGTCCCCTGGACATGCTATGATAAAAATACATTGTTTTCTTAATATATGCTGATACCTAATGCAGATACCCACAACGTGTTGCTGTATGCAATGCATAGTGAAAGATTACTCTTCTATTTTGGGATCCTAGTATAGTAAGTCTATAGTAACTGAAAACTCAACTGTTTTATACATATTAATATCTTTGCTTTGCCGTTATAATTCTGTATCAATAGCAATCCTCTTTAAGCCTTATCTTGTCATTGACTAAAAGTAGAGCTGCCTCCAAGAAAGATTATATGATTTTAAGGCCATCAAAGAGAGAAACTAGATACTTGTCCCCATCAGAGCACCTGTTTCATAAATCATTCAGGCCTGTAGTTATCTGTGAATGTCTTACCTTTGCTGAGCCCATGCATTTTTCATCAGCTTTGAATAATGACTGTAGGGCTGGATGATAGGGCTGTCTTCCTGCTGCTGGAGTTGGCCCTGCTTTACAGAAATCAAGTTTTGAAGAATCCCACTACCAGTGTAGTGCATGCAAGTTAAACAGTGAATGGAACATAAAGACACCAAGAAACAAAGCACCACCAAATTCAGCTTAGGGATTCAGTAATTCTGTGTTTGCACTGTGTAAAAGCTGCACTTACAGTGAGAGCAACGACCTCATAATGTTTTTGTAAATTATTCATTCCTCTCTCTATACTGAACTGATTGCAATTTTGAAGCAATTATTATCTTCTAAATAGAGAAAAGTAGTTGATAAAGAACTCAATAATTACTACATGTTTACACACTGATAATAATAGCCCTAACCCATTAACCCATACGAGCTGAACTGGGGTCTTTGGAGTCTTTAATCAGTGTTCAGCCCCAGGATGCAGTACACCCATTCCTGCACTTGTTCTGATTAATATTTGGGGAATTTATGACTAAGTCCATCCGTTCCTTTTAGATAAAAGCGAATGGTTATTTTAAGACAGCAGTGTGTCAGGGTCAGGTTTTTACTAAAAAGTGTCCTGACTTAGTAAGCACACAAGGAGTTTGGAAAGTATTAAAGTTCGCTGAAATATCCTCCCAAGCAAGTCCAGTTGTATATCTTCTTTTTGCTTTTATTTTCTTCTTCTACAAACTTAGTTTTGCAATTATTCTTCAGAATGAGACTTACATGTAACATTTTAAAGTGTTGAAATAGCTTACATTCTCTGTATAAGATGGCTTCAAACTCCTCTTGCATGGGTACAAATGAGAGCAGGTATGACTGGGACAGTGCTTGGACTTGGATCTGCACAGCAATAACACAAGATAAGCATTTGGAGATTGCACAGTTGGAGCAGGGAGAGGTGTAGCCTTGTGTGAGCACCCCTGTGGTATCTTGCTCTAGGATGAGACTGAGCAACACTGGTCCAGGATCCCATGCAATGGCCATGACCATCTCTGACCTCCACTGTCCTCTGACAGGTCTCAGTGCAACCACCTTTCCCAGGGCTATGATGCTTTCTGCAGCCAAAAACACTGGCAGCTTCTCAGTATATTGATACCACAAATAAAACATTTGAGATAAACATTCTTGGCAAAAATCATATTATGGTGTCACTGTTGGATGGGGAAGAAAATCTAACTGTCACCATCAAAGCTACTGCATGGACAGAGTGTTCCAAGGACCACACTGCTGGAGGGTCTCACTTCAAAGGTACACCTGTGAGAAGGCTTTTCTACAACAAGCTGTAAAACTCTGGGTTGTTTGAACTGTGTGTCCTCAAAATATAAAAATCCATCACAGCTTGATTTTAATGGGAAAATGGACAGCTTTTTAAGCCAAGTGATTGGGTCACCATAGCCCACTGTGGTGTCTCTGAGCTTCTGATATTGATTACAGCCTTGGGCACCTCCTGGTACCTCCAGGCACATGGGACCAAGGCAATTTTTCTTTTCCCTTACATTACTTTGCATTTTTTCTGAACAGGTGTTTGCTATGCTGAGTTTGGTGTGCGGGTCCCGAAGACCACAGGCTCTGCCTACACCTACAGCTACGTGACAGTGGGGGAGTTCGTGGCATTCTTCATCGGCTGGAACCTCATCCTGGAGTACCTGATAGGCACGGCCGCAGGCGCCAGCGCCCTTAGCAGCATGTTTGACTCACTGGCCAACCACACCATCAGCCGCTGGATGATCAACAGCGTCGGGACGCTGAACGGGCTAGGTGCGTCATGCTACCCGCGTTACTTAGGGCCTGAAAAGTAATTGGAAGTTCGTCAGAAGTCAGACATGGATATTAAGCTTCATTCATTATTTACTATCCATCTGCCTCGGGTGCTTAGCCTTTGCAGTCTGGTTCACAGATGGGATTGGGGAGGATGGGATACACAGTACTTTGAGCCCCTCCAGGGTGAGCTGGCGTTTAGCAGAATAAGTACCCAATAAAATTAGTGAAATATCAGAAGCTAATGACAGTGCAAGAGAGCTTTACCTAGTGCAAGCACTCTGCTCAGTCACATTAAGACACACACAGAGTCTTGTCAGAGAGTCCAAGTTGGTATCTGCAATACTGCTGTGCAGAAAAGCAGGGCTGTGATGGTCCTGGATGACCAGCAGCTCCAGCAACAGTCCATGGTTCCTACCAGTAAGTGAAACAGCCAGCTGTCCTGTACCTGTGTCATGAAAACTTAATGTTTGATTGGTTTTTAATTAGTACTCGGCAAGTACGTGTTATGCAAACTGAGACCTGATCATTTGTTTGCTGCCCTCCCAAAACTCCTAACAGTGTCTTGAGGCATCAGTATTCATCTCCTTAACTAAACTGCTTTAGCTAGTGGAGGTAGGGGCATCTGAAGACCACCTTTGCAATGAGATCAAGGAGGCCTGCAAAGCCTCAGGGTCTGAAAAACATTTTTAAGAGCCCCTGCAGAGTTTCTGGAGATGCTGTCCACAGCCATGGATGGAGAGTCACACACCTCTTTTCTCCTTCCCAGGGAAAGGAGAGGAATCATACCCTGACCTTCTCGCTCTGGTCATTGCTGTCATCGTCACCATCATCGTGGCCATGGGGGTGAAGAATTCGGTGGGGCTGAATAATGTGCTCAACGTCATTAACCTGGCTGTCTGGATCTTCATCATGATTGCTGGTCTCTTCTACATCAAAAGTGACAACTGGTCTGAAGGGCAATTCCTGCCGTTTGGATGGCCGGGGGTAAGTCCTGGGTGCACGGTGGGACATGTAGTACCTAAGTGGTGCTCTCCACGCACTCAGCTTTGCTCATGGTGCATGCACCCAACTTCCACTGCACTCTCCAAATCTCAACCCTGCCAAATCCACCTGCGCTTTGGCCAGGGACCTCCAGCTCCCACCACTGCAGGCTTGGATCCAGACCTCTCCGCTCCACCAAACCCAAAGGGTACGGCAATGCTTTGCCCCTGTATCCTGTGGGCTCTTAGAATAAACTCAGACTTTTCTAAAATGTCCTCTTGGAGAGCCAAACTCCAGATGAAAGTACGCATGAGGAAATGCCACTAATTGCCAGGCAGCAGAGCAAAATGCAGTGGCCATCTGAGACAGGGAGCTCAGGAAGAGCTGGCTCAGCCTCTGCGGAGGGGGAGATACTTGTGTTGGCTGGTTTTCAACAACAATGTTCTCAAGCATTTGTTTTGAGCACTTCATAATGCCACCTGCCAGTACTTATTTTATGGATGTTCCCTCAAAGCTTACCGAGAATTTGGACATATTTGGCCTTTTTAGCTTGCTTGCACTGGTTTTTATCCAAGGATGAAGAGAGACTGAAAATATCTCAGCTGGCCTAACCCCAAGATAATTTCTCAGATTTACACTGCTCAACTCCTTCGGGGGTTTGTGCAGAAAAATAAGCAAGAAAGTAAAGTAAACCAAAAACCTTGATTACTGAAAGTGTCCCAAGCTCCCATACAGTCCCTGCACCTCCCTTCAGCAAATCAATATCTCTCTGCCAGAGAACAGCAGTGAGAAGAAGAGCACTGAGGCCCATTTGAGAACAGAAGTCATATTTACCTTTCGATTGTGCTTGGCTTTTTGTGTCATATAATAGGTATTTTTTAAAAGAGCAAATAAAAAATAGCTGTTTTGCTCTAATCCAACTCTCCACATATCTCCTGGCAAAAAATATGTGGTTTTAAAAGATACATATCCAAAGCACATTAAAACCAATAGGGCCTTCCCATAATTTTCAGCAGGTTGTGTGTCTCCCAGATTGTAACAGTAAATCCACCACAGCGCAAGCATGAGATCCCCAGGAGCATAGGGGATAATTTAAGAAGCTTATTTCAGGTAGTCCCCTGAAATAGGTGAATTTTACGCTCTGCTCCATTGCTCGACAGCTGAGATGTGATGGACATGTGGTACCCAGCTAGTTAGATACATCCGAAAGTTTTAAAACTGCACATCAGCTCACCCCTTACAGCCACACAGGCTTCAGCCTGCTTCAGTGTTTCTTCCCTATAAATGTCCTTGCTAATATTGTATATTTTATAAAATCAGATAAAACAATAACCAAGCAGTACAAATAATTCCTCATCCAAGTGCTCCAACGTGTGCTCCTAACCTGTCTGTAGCTTCCAAGGAAAACAGAGGTTGTTTGGAAAGCGGCACACATCTGACTGTTGCTGCTCTCTTCTGCTTCCTCTGCGAGCAGATCTTGCTGCCACATGAGACATCTCGCTAAGATGGAATGTGTAAACATGCCCTAGATCCCTACTAATGTAAACGGATTTGGGGTGGAGTATCGCGAAAGCAAACCTGAAGTGGGTTAATTGTCTCCCCTGTCACTGCCAGATCTCTCTGCAGATTTGGGCACTGCGCAGGCAAAGGTTTGTGGTGCACCACAAGGGAGCTGCAGATGCTCTTTTCCCTTGACCAGATTGTTGGGTGTTGCCAGGGTCAGTCCCCAGATGGGAATACTCAGCTCGGCATGTGCACCCCCTGGTCTGCCCCTCTCACTCTTTATCTCAGACAAGGCAGAACTTAGGATCCTTCATTTCTGCTTAGTTCCCTCTCCCTGGTTCGTGCCAACCTCTCTCCCAGCACTGAGATGCTTGGTCCTCCCTGCAGGTCCTCAAAGGGGCCGCAACGTGTTTCTATGCCTTCATCGGCTTCGACATCATCGCTACCACAGGAGAAGAAGCGAAGAGTCCCAACACCTCCATCCCCTACGCCATCACAGCCTCGCTTGTCACATGCTTGACAGCATATGTGTCTGTAAGTACTAGCTATACGTATGTATATATATATACACAAAATAAAGATAGATAGATAAATAGATAGATAGATAGATAGATATTTATAACTTCTGAGCATCTGCAAAGCTCCCCTTCTCATGAGCCAGGGTGGCAGTCTGACCCTCAGACAAGGGCCCTTTTTTTGTTGGCATCTGAGACATCAGCTGTGTTTCCATGTGACTGCAGTGCCCTGCCGAGGCTCCCCTTGGCCCCAGCCTGGTTTGTCCCCAGGCTCATGTCACCCTGCTGAGATCCTTCTGCTGGCTGCAGGGAGATGGTGGCAGGTGGATTTTTTTCCCCATGCCTCATCCTCATCTACAGTTATTTTTGGATCTAGAAGTGCAGCAAAGTGGAAGGAGTAGCAGCATCTATGTTTTTGGGAAAAGCAGCACTGCCTCTGCTGGAGAGGTGGGAGAGGGGCCAAATGAGGGAAAGGATGGGCAGGGATGACCATGCGAGAGATGTGGCAGCAGCAGTGTCCAGCTGCACTGCACCCCCATAAGTGCATGTCTGTACTCCCTGTCAAAGAGCAAAAATGAGTCATGGAGGAGGAAAAATATTGTTCCAAACATTTCAAGGAAACTCACCCACTGCCTCTCCTGCAGCATGGTGGACTTTCCTCAAAACTAATTTCTCTTTGGCTCAGGTAAGACTAGAATGTTCCCCCAGGCAATGCCATGTGGGGTTTGAGTCTGTCCCATTGAGACTGCATGACTCCAGCAGTGCTGTCCCCACGCGGGAACGTGGCTGATGCAAGTGTTACTGACCCCACAAAGCCTCACCAGCCTCCTGCGTCACCACCGCAGGGAGGTTCATGGCATCTCCTTCTTACCTTCATATGGCAGAGACCAAGGCCCCGCCGTCCCCTCCATTAGCCACCCCACAGCAAAGCGCATACGGGCCTTACCTCCAGCATTTTACATTCCCTCTACAAGGGACATAGGGATGCAGTCCCGATCAGACTCAAAATTTTTTGGCTATCCACCCTTGAGAAGCAGCCCCCATGCCCTGTGAGTCCTCAGCAGCCCCTGGAGCTGCTGCTGAGACCCACCTCCTGCTCCTCTTACTTTCCTCAGGTGAGCATCATCCTCACACTAATGGTACCGTACGACACCATCGACACTGAGTCCCCGCTGATGGAGATGTTTGTGGTCCACGGCTTCTATGCAGCCAAGTTCATTGTTGCCATTGGGTCTGTAGCTGGCCTGACTGTCAGCTTGCTGGGCTCCCTCTTCCCAATGCCGAGAGTCATTTACGCCATGGCTGGTGATGGGCTGCTCTTCAGGTCAGTTATGCCCATGCAGGTATTTACTTTTGCCCCCTTGGGACCCAAAGGGGAGGTGTGCTAGGGACCATGGGCTGTCCTGTGCCTCGACAGCCCAGTGCTGTCACCGCAGGGAGAGTGGGCATGCACAGACTCAGAGCTTGCAGAATAGGGCACACACCAAAGCAAAATCCTGGGGAGAAAAAGTCAGGAGCAGTATACGCCAAAGTTTCTCATTTGGTGCTGGTACTGAGAGATTCAGCTTATAGGAGGACAAGCATTTAATTCAAGAGTTGCTTGCAAAGGACAACAGCTTATATGCATAAAATCTTGGCACTTGTTTGCAAGTGTCCGGGTGCCCATTTCAGAGCTTGTTAGACCTAGTTTTAACTCCAGATCCAGCCTCAGCAGTGCTTCCAGTCCCCAGCTGTCTGGAGTCTAAGTTCCAAAAAGCAGCAAGAGCTGAAGAGATTACAGCTCTGAGCCTGGCACCTCCAGACAAGTAAGTTACTGCAACAGGAAACTGCTGCCATCTGCAATTTTAACTTTCTGCAACTGTTTCACACTCCAGATTTTTATCCCATATCAGTTCTTACACTGAGACTCCCGTAGTGGCTTGTATCGTCTCCGGATTCCTCGCAGCGCTGCTCTCCTTGCTGGTCAGCCTGCGGGACCTGATCGAGATGATGTCCATCGGCACACTGCTCGCCTACACGCTGGTCTCCGTCTGCGTCCTGCTCCTCCGGTACCAGCCTGAGAGCGACATCGATGGCTTCGTCAAATTCCTCTCTGAGGAGCACACCAAGAAGAAGGAGGGCATCCTGGCTGACTGCGAGAAGGAAGTTTGCTCCCCAGGGAGCGAAGGAGAAGAGTTCGCTGGCCCACCAACCAACACGTGCGGGGCAAAAAATCTGCCATCGCTGGGGGATAACGAGATGCTAATTGGGAAATCTGATAAATCGACCTACAGCGTGAATCACCCCAATTACGGCACGGTCGACATGACTTCAGGGATAGAGGCAGATGAGTCTGAGAACATCTACCTCATCAAGCTGAAGAAGTTGATCGGCCCTCGCTACTACACGATGCGGATTCACCTGGGACTGCCGGGGAAAATGGACCGCCCCACCGTGGCCACTGGCCACACGGTCACCACCTGTGTGCTCCTGCTCTTCGTCCTGATGTTCATCTTCTGCTCCTTCATCATTTTCGGGGCAGACTACATCTACGAGCAGAGCTGGTGGGCTGTCCTCCTCGTCGTGCTGATGATCCTGCTTATAGTTGTGCTGGTGTTTGTCATCTTGCAGCAGCCGGAAAACCCCAAGAAGCTGCCCTATATGGCTCCTTGTCTGCCCTTTGTCCCTGCCTTTGCTATGCTGGTGAATATCTATCTCATGCTGAAGCTCTCCACAGTCACATGGATCCGATTTGCCGTCTGGTGTTTTGTGGGTGAGTCCCAGATTCATTTATTTTGATTTTTTAACTGACACTCTTCTGAAAGGGTGTTAAAAATAACTTCCCTAATTAGAGAGCTTAGGATGATGCTTCTTCAGCTGGGACATACCCAGTCCTTTGCCCCTTGTCATCCTGAAGTTCTTAGAAACCTCAGTTAATCAAGCCCCCAGACCACAGCTAAATGAAAAATTACACCTCCAGAAAGTGTCAGTTTGATGGAAGTAAACTGCTCCATGCAAAGGTGACTATTTTGATGAGTCTTTTCATGCAAAGTAGGTGGGTTCTGAAAAATGCCTCGCAGGCAGGTTTCCTACAGAAATCTGCCTGCTTTCTTGCTATTTCACCCACTTGAGCTCTTCAGCAGCCCACACCAAAATGTCAGTACCATATTTCCAAAGCCCAGAGCTGCCCAGCTCCAGCAGCCCTGGGTGAAATAGAGCCGAGGGATCTGTGGACTGTATCTCCTTCTCTTGGTCTAAGACCTTAACTTTGTTGCAGGGGGATCTTGGCACTCACGGGCTTTGTTGTGGACCTTTTTTCGCCAAATTTAGACTTCCTGGCACATAGCCAGGAGCCTGGCATGTCTATAGCTTCCCTTGCTTTACTTGCAACCCACTTACTCCACAAACCCAGGGGAAAAAGAGCAGCTCTCATAGCTCCTCCTGAAGGCTTCCACATCTGGATTATAGAGAACTGAAGCAACAAGACAATATCAAGACCAAGGACTCTTTACAGAAAAATAAAAACCCTGTGGGTAAACGTATACATTGCAGCAGTCCACAGGAGCCCTGGTTGCAGACAACAGGCCCTGAGCGTGGTAACAGCACCCAAAAAGACCATCCCTGGCCAAGTATCCCACCAGCAGCCCTCCCCATTGGGAGCAGGGTTCATGGTCCTGCGCTGAGAGGGAGAAAGGGGTGGGGAAAGAAAATGAGAATTGGTGCCAAGGTCAAAGTCAGCTGCCACCTCCCATAAATGCAGGAATCACCTCTCCTGAAGGAGGGAAGGGCAGGCACAGGCCACTACACTGGGCTCACCAGCCTTCATGCTTTTCTCAGGTGCCTCCTGATGTTTGCAGATGTTTGACTGCAGTTGGCAGAAGCAGATGACAACATGAACAGTCCTTGGATCTCCCTTTGGCGTTTCAGAGAGTTTAGAGTAGTCCAATGGTTTCCATCCTTTGTGGGGAGGCTGCTACCACATTTTTCCTCCATTTTTCCATTCTTTCTTTTACTGAGGTGAGGATGGCAGCTGCCCTGAATCAGTCCTGCACAAATGAAGTCCCATAGCAAAGCTCCACCTCTGAGAATCCCCTAGTCCCAAACTGGGCCGTTAGGCAGTAGCTGCCACATGCACCCTTTGGGCTGGAGAAGACATGCTCAGTGCTTTTTTGGCCCTCAGAGGCAATGGGTGAAGCTGCAGACCCAGGGAAAGTCCTTCTACCTGAAAGCAAAGTGATTCCCAAGCATCAATTTAATCAGCTGTGATTAAATAGTTTCCCCTGTGGGTACATCTAACATCTCTTCAGCTGCCACCAATGGCAGACTCAATTAAGCCACTCCATTAAGGTGTGATGGATGTCACCAGCCCCATCCACAGCTGCTCGTCTGCTGGGAGAGGGACATCTTGTTTGTTTTGCTGGCAAAGATGTACAGCCCTGACACACAGACTCTGGATTTAACCTCACAAGCAGTCCCCCATGGCCAGTCTGGGCATGTGAAGAAGTCTGGGTTGCTGTATGCACACATCTGTGGCAGGCTAATCCCAGGATCCACTGGAAATTAGATGTCCAGGTACAGACCCACACTGATGTGGTTTTTATGGGGCAGGTGCCATTTTGGGGCACAACACATCTTTAGTAATGTTTTAGCTGAGGTCACAGGATTGGTGCAGGCAGCCAGGGTCCAACTCTCTCCTTCTCAACCACTGCAGGTCTGCTCATCTACTTTGGCTACGGGATGTGGAACAGCACACTGGAGATCAGCGCCCGGGAGGAGGCCCTCCACCAGAGCACCTACCAGCGCTATGATGTGGACGTTGACCCCTTCTCTGTGGATGATGGCTTCTCCTATGCTACTGAGGGTGAGGGCTACCCGGGCTGGGGTCCCTCTGAGGACAAGGGCTTCTCGTACCAGCAAATGGCAGAAGCAAAGGAAAGCCATCGGACAAGTAGCAGGTCGAAAAGCAAAGGCAGGCACAAACAGCCATCGGAGGCTCTCATCGCCAACGACGAGTTGG
Source organism: Mesitornis unicolor (assembly GCF_000695765.1). NCBI lineage: Eukaryota > Metazoa > Chordata > Aves > Mesitornithiformes > Mesitornithidae > Mesitornis > Mesitornis unicolor. The sequence goes on along the minus strand of NW_010160360.1, from coordinate 15,252 downwards.
ACTACTCACCTGAGTAGCAGGGTGGGCAGTGGGGCACCGCGCTGCCTGGCCAATCAGGAAGGGTTCCCATGACTCCCCCGTCCCATCCCATCCTCCCCAGGCCCTCCACCACTACCCTGCTCACCTCCAGTCCTCGGGACACGCTCTGCGATTGCCGTTGACCCTGACCAAACACACCTATGGCTCATCCTGGCTCTACTGGTTGGGTCCCACTCTGGTAAATACCAGTCAATCCCCCAACACCAGTTGATCTCCTGGCACTGGCCATACTGGTGAAGGCGGTAGAGTGGGAGATGTGCCAAACTGGGAGGGCATTGAGAGATGGAAGGAGCTGCATGAAGAGATGAGACAAGTTGTCTCTGGGGATCGTCCACCCAACAGCTGTGGCAGTGAGATGCCACTCTTACATTTTTGGCACTTTCTTAGCATGTATGTTTGTCTTCTTTGAACCAGCTTAGAAGTAATAGCTGAGCCAGAGGGACAGGGTAGGTAGGTACAAAACAGAGATGGATAAACCTCTTTCAAGTCCATAGCTCGGAGGTGGATCCAGGGATGTTGGTCCCATCACACAGTGTTTCCATGGCCTGTTCTGTGTCCATCCCCTGACCCTGAATCCAAGTGTCCCAAATACTGTGATTCAAAATTAGTCCATGTCTCAGTCAAACCTTGAAGTCCCAGCATGGCAAAACATCCCAAATCTGCAGTTTGAAGCCTGGCCCCATTTCTGGTCACAACATTCTTGGCTCAACCCACCTTGTGTCAATGGTCAGCAAGGCCCACATGCTGTTTCTCTGAGCATCACCGATCTGAGGCTGGGTGCTGTTTTCACCACATTGTGTCTTTTACAAAAATGACTACGTTGCAATTCCCTCAGTGGTGGACACATTTCAACACTTGCTCTGGCCTTGGTGCTTCAGAGACATGTCCATGTTCCCACAAAATAGCAACGTCTGTGAGTCAGCCACATCTTGGCAGGGCTGGACCACATGTGGCAGGCAGAGAGGACTTGGCTACTGAAATCTCCCTCTCTGCTGCCATCTCCACCTTGTACCGTTTTCTCTGTTTCTGATTCTGGCTTGGTGGATGCTGTGTGGAAAAACATTGAAACACTGCTTGTTCTGTAAGTGTCCATATTTCAGTTTGAATCCAAACAGCAATGGTGGCTCGCAGGGCAGAGGTGGTCAGCAGGTGGATGTTTCTCATGGTTAAACCCTGCGGTATGGCTCGAGCATGGCCATGACCCCCAGCAGTACCATCGGGTTCCCTACCACCAGTGTCCCTGCAGCCCCGTTGGCAGTGATGGGGTTTGGGGACAAACTGTCTCCCTTGTCACAGACAGCAGCTGCACTGCTGAGTCAGCCATTAGCAGCAGGTCCAGTTCTGGAGCCCATCACCAATGTGCTTAGTTTAAAACACTGCAACACAGGAGCATCATTTTGAATAAATAATAACCAAGGAAGCACCTATCAGACAGTGACACCCATCCTCCTCCCAGCTGCCAAAGGCTGTGGCTGGATCTATCCGTGGGACTCCATGAAGCAGTCCAGACAAACTCCCAGTGCCAGCGGCTGCTGCTGGCATTCCAGGGGACAATTTGACATTGACAGGGGTATGAGGCAGGATTTCCAGCATGTGATGCTGAGAACCATTAATGCTTTGGTTCACTGGATGAGGCTCAGGACCCCAAAACACAGCACAGAGCCTGTCTGGGCCCCTCTGTGGGGTGCAAAGGGTGCCTGGACCTGTGCCTGTCTCCATCGCTGCTGTGGCTCAAGGACTCAATGGAGAGGCTCTGCCCATGGCTGAAAAAGTTTCCCTGCAGCTCCTGTCCCAAATGGTCACAAACTACAGTCCTTTTCCCAGTGGAGAAAATTCTGCAGATCTTAACTTGGAGCACCCTGAGCAAGCCAAGGGAAATTTGGTCTCTGTGAGAGCTTCGGGATGGGAGTGCAGATTTGACAACAGGACTTGTAAGCTTTGCTCTGACATCCCCTCCTGCTGCCTGTCCTTACCACGCTTCTACAAGCAGAAATTCCAAGTCTGTCTCACCAAAAAGCTGTTCGCAACGTGCGCACCGCTCATGGGCCAGCTCGGGAAGCCTTTCCGGCAGTGCCGAGCGCCTCTGGCAGAGGTCACCTCTCACCCATGCTTGGCTGCTCTCATCCTCGATGCCTTAGAAGTACCCAAGAGAGGTGGCACCTCGCAGATCTGGCTTTATATTTTCAGGGAGAAAGATCGATGCTATTTTCCTACCAGCTCTTGTACTATACCATATCCGAGGTACTCGTCTTTGTCCTGCTTCCACATGGTATTTATGAACCACAAACTCATGCCTAAGTACCCTGTCAAATCAAAGCCTGTTATTCCTTTTGCAGCCTTAATCTCTTGCTACAGAGCAGTTACCAGTACCAGCATCTGTCGTCATGTTCGCTCTAGTTATGCCATATAATTTGATGAGGGCTTGATCCCTTGCTCTTTGGCGTCTGTAGGAATCTCTCCATTGGATCCATGCACTGAGTGAAGCCCTTTGGCTGCTCTTGTTCCCATTCACCCATCCTCCTTCCCCCTCCTGGGGAAGCGCTGGGGCAGCACGACTGCACCATGTCCCTGGGACCACCAGGAGACAGCACTTGATGCCACAGCACCATCTGATGCAGATGGGCTGCCATCAGTCCTCGCTGTGGTGGTGGATGGAAGCCATACCCCCCTCCCAAGCCCACCACATCCCATCTACCAGAGGTGTGTAAGGAGAAGGGGACCAAGCTGCAGGTTGGGTCTTGCCTGGGTTTGCTGATGGCTGAGTGGCGGTGCCCAGGGAGGGAGTTGGCAGTGGGGTCCTCCACCCCACTCCAGATGGCAGTGCCTGAGACACACATGAGTTCAGCCTCTATTTTGGAGCTCGTGTGCTTTCCCTTGGTGTTGGGTTCTTCAATGGGCAGGAGCAATAGCCACAAAGTCCAAAAAGTTCAGGCGTGTCCCTCACGTCAGGGCACAGCTGGGCCCAGGGGTGGTTTCAGATGCTAGAAGAAGGTGCAAGTGCTTGTTTTGCTGTAAACCCAAAATCCAACCTTTCCCCCGGGTGCCCTCAGGGAGGTTCTCACACCCCTGACCCATCAGGAGGACACAGGCAGAGTGGTACCACCCTGCTCCCACCACTGGTGGAGGCACACCGACACCTGTGCCTGACCGCCCTCACCAGGACACGCACCTGGGGGGCCCACTGCATGATACGGACAGAGCATAAATACCTCAAACCTGTCAGACCAACTTGGTAAGATCTCGGGCTCTCCACAAATTCACTCCGCACGGTTACGACCACTGGGTACAAGGCCCAGCACACCGGCATCCACCACGCTGCAGAGAAATCACGCCCCGAACGACATGGGATGTTGCAAATCCAGCTTGTAAATGATCTTCACTTTGTTTTGTTCAGTCTTTCTGATGTATATCTTGCTTTTTTTGCAGATGGTACTTTCTGGTGTAACAATTCTCTGCAGTTCTGGTATGAAATTGGTGTATTTGTTAAAAAAAGGTCTGTTCTATTAGTTATTTTTTTTGTGGTTTCCAAAAGCCCATTGGTGCATTGTACAATGGGATCTTGTAGTGTGTCATGAGAAAGAAAAAAATATGCAGATGTTATGGAGTGATTTTTATTTTCAAATGATTGTGTTGTTGGCGACTATACATATTATATATATATATA
>NW_010160360.1:0-11518 GCF_000695765.1 Mesitornis unicolor | reverse complement strand
TATATATATATATGTATTATCAAGATACCAAGAGAAAAATCTAAATTTACCAAAATCTGTATATTTTAATAAATGCATAAAGCTTTACTGTGTGCCTTTACATTTAAAAAAACGAACAGGAACTAATGGATTTTTAAAGGAAGCCGGACAAATGTGTCTTAGTATCAGTTTCCATAGTAATGTAAATCTTTTAAATGAAAGACTAAACCAAAAATAAAATAAAAATATTCCCATATAAATTTTGTTAAGCCAATCAGTACCTGAAGGTCTGATATTTTTTCAGTGTTAAATTGAAGCTAGAGATGAACAAATCTTGCCTTAAGTGCTTCAAAATTTCCTTTGTAGAAGATCCATTTCAATGGGCTGACTTTGGTATTTACTTGCACTGTTGTGAAAAAAAATGGTTATCAGTTTACACAATAAAAGAAAAGAAAAAACCTTAAAGCCGATGACCACAGGTTGACTATTGCAGTGCGGAGCCCCAGGGAGCGCCAACATCTTCCTGTCTGCTGTCGGTGCTGCTGGCATCCCTTTCCCTGGGTATCTGGGGTCTCACGGCACTGTCACCCCCCTGCATGGGCACTGGGGCTGTGTGGAGGCAGGCATCGCTGGCAGGACCATGGCCAAATGTCCCCTTTGGGGTGCTCAGGCCCACCAGTGTACCCTCCCTCTTGTTATTGCTATTATTTTGGGAGTGGGGTGGCTGCCAGGCATGCTCCCCATGATGGGGAGCTGTAGCTGGTCCTGGTGGAGCTGGTGAGGGCTCTTCTGGAGCATCACACACCACCACCTCCACACTAAGAAGACCACCACCCACCGCTCCGCAGATTATATCAGGCACAGCGTGGAGCAGTTTCTCTGTTTAGGAGAATATTTGGCTCTATTTTGAGGCTTCAGGGCAGCAAAAAAGCCTTCAAGAGCCAACAGCTCCCTGGCCAATTCAGCCCAGGAGAACCCTGCAGGGGAGCGGGGCATTTTGGGTGGGCACAAAGCAGGTATTTCAACTTTGATCCTTTAAAAACTAGAAAAGTTTAATGTTCTTTGCGCTTCCTGCAAACACTTCCCCTCTGTGGTGCCAGCACTAATATCCTGTCCCATGCTTGGCCCCATCTCCTCACGCCCCACCATCGCAGATGTTCCTTTCCCTCCCAGCTGCTCCAGGCTTGTTTTGCTTTGCTTGGATTTTTCTTCTCTTCCCTGAAATAAAGCTGCTTCCTTCCTCTGAGCAGGTTGCCCAGGGCCTTTTAAAGGATGGATTTGGATCAGTCACCAGTAACCTGTAACTGTGACCAGGGTGAGCAGAGCCCCAGCCCTTGCCGAGGGTCCCCAGCCCCACTGCCTAGAGACACCAAGTCGCAGCCCCATAGTGAGGGCAGCAAAAAGCCCACAAGCACTGTCTGGCAGTGCCCATTCCTCTCTGGGCCATGCACTGCCATTTGAGCCCATCCAACACCACCAGCAACTTGTGAAAAATCACCCTCAGGCCTCTCAGACAGGTTTCCCTGCGCTCTTCCCTCTGACCTTGCTCCGGGGCCGTTTGTGGGGCAGCATAACTCTGCTCTGAGGCCTCCCACATCACCGTCGGCCCCAGGGTTAACCGGCAGAGTCACTGCTCAGCTAAAGCCTGGGCACAATCCACAATCCCCGGGCTTTAGCCTGCACAAGCTGGCACGTCTGTGCGCCACCCCATCGCCCGTGGCACCCAGGCATCAATGGCAGCACTTATCGTGCCCCTCCAGCGCATACAACAACTGCCTGTGCCCTGCCTGTGATGTAATGGGCACCAGTGTCACCAGTGTCCTGCTGCCCGTCGCCTTACATGGTATAGGAAGGCAGCGATGCACAGCTCACACAACAGAGATGCGTTCAAGACTGCTCAGTCTTAATGCAGATCCTGGGGTTGTACATTGGAGCTGAGGGGTGATGCACAGCCCAGGACATGAGCAGCCCCTCCTGGACCCTCCACCTTGGATTCCCACGTGGAGGACACGGTGAGTGGGAGCTGCATTGTCCTTACCCATGGCTGTGTCGCTCAGTTTGGACTCATAGAATGGCTGGAAAAGATCTTTAAGATCATCAAGTCCAAGTGTTAACTAACCCTACCATGCACTTCTAAACCATGTCCCTGAGCACCAGATTTAGGTGGCTTTTAAATACATTCAAGGATGGTGACTCCACCACTTCCTTGGGCAGCCTTTGCCAGTCTTTGATAACCCTTTCAGTTTTTCCTAATGTCTGACCTAAACCTCCCCTAGCATAACTAGATGTAATTTCCTCTTGTCCTGTCTGTTGTAATTTGTGAGAAGGGACCCACACCCACCTCTCTACACCCTCCTTTCAGGCAGTTGTAGAGAGCGATAAGGTAGCCCCTCAGCTTCCTTTTCCTCAGGCTAAACAACCCCAAGTCCCTCAGCTGCTCCTCCTAAGACTTACGATTCTCCAGCTGGAGTAGACCAAGATGAAGCAACAGTCCCTAATCCACCCAGGCTTGACTAGCAGTCTTGTTTTCAAACTCTTCTCCATCACCCCAAACAATTTGGCTGGCCCTCTCCTCTGCTTGCTCTGTCCCCTCTCGTTCTGGACAAAACACCTGGGCTCCCTCCCAGTCTGTTCCTCTTTTCCTGCCCCCAAAGCCTGGCTTACACAAACAACTTGAACTGATTTAACATCTCCAGGAACAGATGGGATTTTGTATCGACATAATTAAATTGCAACAGCCTCTGGTAAGGACAGAGTTAGATCTTGATCTTACACAGTATTAATCAGAGCGATGACCCCAGATCAGACTCTTATTTCAGCTGAGAGCACTTCCAGCAATGTGATCTATCAACTCCAGCACGCCCAAGCAGTGCTGGGGGTACATCTCCACTGCCTCAGTGGGTCTCTAAGTCTCCCCAATACGAAGAGTACCACGAGCCAGTACCTCTGGTGCAAGCTGCTATCAGGAACATTAAAAAACCAAAAGGATAAGACAGTGGTCAGTGCCATTCAAGAACTTTACTCATATTTTAATTATTCCCCCAAAACACAAAATGCCCGCTTAATTTCACAGTGAAGCAGAATCTCTCACCCTGAACTGCTATTAAAAAAAATATCTTCAAAATCATTGGGAAATCCCTATCATGGAAAAGCTAGCTATGGAAACATGCAGGAAGGAAGGAAAAAAAAGCCACCAGTGGTTGCAGGTACTCTGTTATTTATTGTACAGTATTTCACTGAAAGTACAAAGGCATCATCAGTATTCACCAGAACTGTATTGTAACAGATACATTACACCACGTGTTAAAATGTGCTACTTTAATGATGCAAGACAGAACACAAATTTAGAGGAAGAAAGCAAAGAGTTTAAAAAAATGTAAAACCACATTTTTAGTAACTGATCTGTACAAAGGAAAAAAAGAAACCAAACCAGAGTGTGGGGATTAGAGCCCCCAAAGTAATTTAAAACTATATAAAAAGGCACTGTTATCTACCATGTAATTAGGACCTTTGGGCTCTGTTTCCTTCATACTGATGACTGTGGGTGTGGGGGAAACACTGTTACTAAAATGATCAAACTCCTATAAAAGTATTTACAGAGAAAAGCAGAAAAAATCCCCTACTCTTGTTCCGAAAGAGAAACATTTGCCGGGTTGAAGAGCACAGCCTTCCTCCCTACCCTCTCACCCAAACTGTGCCAAAGCTGTGACCTTCAACAAGGGAAAGCAAATTGTGATGTGATGGGAGAAGCTGCCAGAGTCCTTCTAACAAGGGGAAAGTGTCTCTCTCATTTCTGTTTTATTGCTTTAACCTCTCCGATAATCAGGGAGAAAATAAAATAAAAACTCTAAAACCCACATGACAAGCCCAAATCATCTGAGTCATCCTGGCTGCAAGAACATGGGGCAGGTGGTCAGAACAAAAATGGGGAGGACCAAGAGGCAGGGCCAGCTGGGGCTTTCTTTCTAGAGAAGGGGGGGACAGATGGGGAGAATAACGTTTCGAACTACCAGACATTGGTGCTGCTTTTCTAAATCTTCCCCTGGGAGCCCGACAGCGGTGTGTGTCAGTAAAAGCAAACCCAGGGCACACAAAAGCCACCAGCCAAAGCATTCGACGGCAGCCATGGGACGTCCCCGGGACGCTTACACGTGAGCGCTCTTTGCGTGGGTGGGGGAGCTGGACCCCGAGGCATAGTAGAAACGGTTTTCACCGAATGTCTGGGCATCTCCCGAGCAGCAGACGATGACGCAGCCACCAAAGAGGCAGAGGGCAGAGCCGATCCAGCCCGTGTACAGGGAGTAGCCGAAGCTCATGATGGTGGTCTCGCGGTGGGCACACACGGGAAACCAGATCGTCGCAACGACACCGCACATGGCTGGGGAGAGATGGAAAGGAAAGGTAACTCCAGCACGTAACACCACTGTGGGGACACAAAGCATGGCAAAGGGGAGGGAAGGCTCTGCAGGACAGGGGGCAGAGAGGAAACCCATCCCTCCTCCCATGGTGGGACATGGGAGCATCAGCATCAGGGCTTGGTCCAAGAGATCTCCAAGCAGGAGGTAGCATGGGAGCCTCACAGTGAGAGGGATGGAGAGAGGACATCCCTTCCCCATCTCCAGCACCAGCAAACAAAAGAGAAAACAACCACTGCTTGACACAATCTGATGTATTTATTATAAAAGAAACAGATTTGTTCCCTAGAAATATCTTTAAGGAGGCAAAATGAAAATCATCCCTGGAAGTGTTGCTCTGGAGAACTGCAGAATTAGGAACAGATCAGATATGAAGCAAGACCACAAAAGCCATATGTATTGGTGAAACAGTAAAATCGGTGCCCCAGAGTCAACGGGTTTAAATCACTATTTCTGCATGAACACACATGCTATGTCCTCTGTCCATGTCAATCTCCATCACTGCAATTGCTCTACTGAATGCTCACATAAACATTAACAAAATAATCCCAGCACTTAGCAGGACAGAGCAGGGTTTATAAAATACAAGCAGAAAATGGGCAGGGACAAAATGAGCAGCTGCACAGCAATGTTGCTTTGGGTTTTATTTACAGAGAAAGAAATGCCTCACAACTCTGGAAAGCAGATTCCACTTCCCTATGGAAAATTTCCTACATGAGTGGTGGGGACAAACCCAGCAAAGCTCTCCAGAAACTTGTTGAAGGGAATAGAAATGGGACCTCATCTGAAGGGAAAACAGTATTTTACCTAGAGTCTGCTGTGGGTTAAAAAATGACTGAGGAATTAAAATTTTGCTTGGAATTCCTTTTATTTTTTCCACAAAAAGCAGGAAGGCTGCCGTGATGGGGCTGCAAGCATGAAGATCTCCTCAGGACAGCAAAGTGGGTTCAAACTCAGCACTTTGCAGGCAGCCAGAATAGGGATCACAGTGTTTTCAGTACGCAGCACCAATGCACTGTTTGCTCCAAGCGGAGATAAAACACGTGCCCTGCGTTCTCCTTGTGCTACAGAGGGTCACACTCGCTACCCTCCATCCTGCAAAGGGTCCTACCTACATCCTGCAAAGTCCCCACATGCACCGAGGGCATCAGGAGTTGAGGGCGTTAATCACCTCAGAGGACCAGGTCCTAAAACAATACTCCTTTATGGCCTGTACATCTGAGAAGAATTAATCTGTCAATATTTACTTGCCTCTGGGACAAGCTGTGCAGGACTCCATCCTTGTGGCTATCAGAGAATCAGAACAAAACAATAACAGGACCATGGCAGCGTTACAGATTTCCACCGACCGCGTTAAAAGGTGTCTGGAGACAGTGTCAAAAAGTTAAGGTTGCAGGAGGAAAAGAAGAAGAGGGTGAGATTAAAAATAAAACTGTTTAGTTAAAGCAGAGAACAAACCATAGCTCCTGGCCAGTACAGAAGAAAACTCATCCCCAATAGCTGCAGTTATTGTGAGAGAAAATATTTTCTTATGGAAAAGAGAAGAACATTTGATGGATGCTAATAAAGCCAGTAATAATTTGGGGCCTCCTCAAAGCAAGGACCCTGTGGCTTTGTAAGGAATTTTTGGAGAAGGCAGGGAGGGGAGAACAGCATTTCTCCTGCATGTGGATCAGTCCTGCAAACACCTCGTGAGCCTCTAACACTTTAAAACAAAAATGTATCACTTGGGAATCCACAAGGCGTCCTAATGGGCTCCAGAAACAAAGCTGCTTTGTTGTCCGAAAAGACACAATCATCTTTTCTTTTTCTGTCAGCAGTAAATATATATATATATTTGTGTCCATAGACTGTAAGACCCTTATCTATACATGCCCTCCCCCACAACACAGGACAGAAGAAAACACTTGCACTGGGGCGAGAAGAGCTCTCCGAGCTGCTAACACAATAGCATCTCTTGTGCATGTGGCTGAACGACATGTAAAACCACCTTATTTTAATTCTGACAATACCAAAAAGCTGTGAAACACAAGGCAAGGACTTTGCCCTGGTTGGTTTGACCTCTCTGTCTTCGGAGGCCACCAGCTGCCGTCAGCCACCAGTGCGCCCCGCAGCGCAGGACGAGGAACGCCCTGAAACAGGACTGGGTTTCATCGCTCTGCATAGATTAGGGTGGGCTGTAAATCCTCAGAAAAGATATGAAAAAGGACACTCGGCAATGGCAATATTTCTTGGTGAACTCAAAGTCTGGTCTAGCTGTGTCATAGAGAAAGACTTAAAAATAGTTGGTTTGACAAGGAACCCAAAGGGATCAGAAAAGGCATTTTAGAGCAAGTTTCAAGTTCTAAAATAGCTGCCTACATAGAAAAGGCATTTGAATAGAAATTATTAGCCCTTCTTTTTTGTACTAATGCTGAGAGATCCTTTCCCTCTCTCTAAACAAGATCTTCAGATAGTAAAGATGCTGCAGTCAATATAGGCTAGGAAAAAAAAAAAAGGAAGTCTACAAACAGAAGGAATATTTTCTATCTGACCAACCACGTTAGCTGGATTAACAGACATATTTTGGGGCACACACGTGTTGCAAAACTTGCCTGCTTTTTGCAGCTGGAGCAGGCAGCCCTGCAAAAGCCCCCTCAGTAACGCTCAGCATGGGCATCCTTGCTCTGCTGGGTCCAAGGGGACACATCCCAGCTCCCTGTGTTTCTACGTGCTGTCTGACCACAGGATTGCAGTGGCTCTATCCTTAGAGCTGAAACTCTTAATATTCGACATTGCAGGCATAATTTAATCAGATGGGAGCACACACAGACCAGAAGCACAGAAGGTGCTTGGGTAGGTGGGGGAGACAGAGTGGGATTCCTCTAATTGAAGGGACAGCAAGTTCCTGCCAAATTCCTTAACAGTAAGTTAAAGGCTTTCTGCAGAAGAAAGGATACTTCTCTATCGCAACTAAATGTAATTATTCTGAGTTGCTGACTCAAAGTCACGCAGATTTCTCTTTCAAAGCATTTGGTTGAAATAATAGATATCGATGATTATTTTTCCTATGTTCAAGGCAATCTATTGTTGTACAAGTAAATATCATGTGGTGTCCAGAAAAACTTATTCCTATCCTTTATTTAGCATGCAATAGCTAATACGGTCATTTCACAGTAGTAATTCCCAATAACTAACATATTTTTCAGCTATCTTTTCCAATGCGTCAGGGTCCTCTCCCCCATTAGGAAAATGCCTGCCTGGTTACCAGCACGATGTCCCCCAAATTAGCACCAACAATAAAGGATGGGCCAGGGTTTTTCCATCAACACAAGCATATGAAATGTTTTCATAGTGGCTCAGAGCAAACCTCTGCTGATGGTTGTTTTCAGCAATAAATCAATTCTCCGGGACAGATAGGATCAAGCAGAGACATAAATACATCAGCAGGCAGGATAGGAGGGTGCGCACACAGGTTGCATTCTGCAGCCTGCTATTATCAGCGGACAGAAAAATTAATGGAATATCTGAGCCCATTGTTTTCCTGGCAAGTTTTCAACCGTTTTTTTGGTTAGGTTGTGTCAACTCGTTTTCCTTTTTTAATACATTTCAGTGACAAACTGCCATCTCTTCCACAAGCAACAAGGGAAGTTTGCCACGGGGCCAAGCTTCCCTGCTCAGATCTGCACTCCATTTCTGCCATGTTAGTGAGTGTTTAGGGGTTTGTTTTCTTTTAACCAGAGCCCTGGGAGTTGGTCTCCACTTAGAGGAAAAGGCTGGAGCCTGTGTGGTTGGGGAAAACCACGAGTGAGACCTCAGTGGCCAGAGAGTAAATAAGAACAGTCCAGGGCACATTACTTCTAGAATAAAATTAATTTTAAGTCAGTATTATGACTATCAAGGTCTTATTCGTGCTTATTAAATGCTCTGGAACGGTAACATCTCATTTTGCAAATAACAGTTCATTAATCAGCTTAAATAATATCAAAGTCCCAAGCTCTGTACATTATTGTTCTTCCAAAGGGACTGCCTTGCTGATCAGCCTGGAAAAAAAATATAAGTTTTGTAAAAATAAATGTGGGTTGGTTTAGGTTTGGGGTTCTTTTTTTTAAAAAAAAAACAACTTCAGAGCAAAAGGAGTTTATTTATCTTCATTTGTGATCTGACAAAAAGAGAATTATTGTAACTGTGACTAAAACATTGTGACCAGGCTGCTGTTCCCAGCCCAGATCATCCAGGACATCAGTGACATAAGCAAACCACTTCACCTGCCGATGCCTCAAAACTCACAGGGGTCAAAATCGGTAAAGAGTCCAAATCCAACCAAAGATCATTCATATGCCAGTGTGTCTGTAAATACACGTCCTTTCCTCACAGATCTACTTAGTGGGAAAACCATATTCAGAGTCACAGAGGAGCGCTGCAACCCTTCTCCATCCTCTTATATCTGTTCTCCCCTCGGGCGTCACATGGTGGCAAGAGCAGGGTGGGAGAGCGGCACACGAGACCCCAAAATCCTGGTGCAACACTTCAAGACATGGGATGCCACTAGTTCCAGTGCAGTGTTACCCAATATCATCACTGCAATTTGTTTGCCATATGGCAAAGCAGATTCAAGGGCAATATTCTTGCCTCTGCATCTGCAGCCATGCAAATGAGGCTGATCTACAGCACAGTTCTCCTCGACTGGAACCGAAAACTTGCATAGGTTTATGACCAATGGGCCTCCTCCATCCCAGGCATAGGAAATCCAGCAGAGCAGACTCCATCGGCACTAAAATTTCATTCACAGGCAGCAAAAATACGCTTTTTCTTTCAGTTTGCCAAGCCCAAATACCTGAGTCATGGTTTTGGGACAAGCATGAAGGCCGCTTTTCAACAGCTCTCTAACGTGGCTATTCACGATCAGGATGTCCTAAACAGGCTCTACACAGTTGATTTTAGGACTTCCAGCTGTGGCAACATGCTCTTAAAGCCCACAGACACCAAAAGGACCCCTTGGTCTCAGTCCCTTATATTTCAGACACAGCGAGTTGTGCTTAAGTATTCTCACCAAGGCACCAGAGGAGGGACCACATGCAAGGAAGGAGCGTCCAGAGAACAGCCCCTCAGAGTGTGCAGCTATATCCAGTGCCCACTTGAAAAAAAAATGAGGAGAAGAAGAAAGAAGACGGGCATGATGTCAGCGCGGGCTGCCAGCGACCAGCAGAGCCACACAAAGAGGCCACTTTCCCTCACCCCTCCTCCTCTGCCGCGCAGACGGGTAAAAACAAGGCACTGCAGCCTGTTGCTGAGATGACGAGGCTTCAAGAACATGCAGGTGCTGCCCTGGGGACAATGAGCTTCACAGTCTGGGCTGCTCAAAACAATCCCCTCTGCAGGCACTGAGGACGGGAAGAAATTCCCAGGGGAACTCGGAGGCCAAGGGCAAGGCTGGCCAGAGGGGGCTGGGAGGCACAGAGGACACGCCATCCCTCTTCCCAGGGCCATGCCACCTCTCTGCTCCCTCCCCTGCTGTCCCTGTGGGACCAGCACCCCCTCAGCCGCGGGTTTCCCCTCTCATACCTCAGCTTGCTTTGACCTGGCTGCCTCTGCGATGCCCAGGGAAATTCAGAGGCTATTCTTTCCCTCTAAGCAGCTTAGCAGGAGTTTAGACCCTTTTCCAAAATAGCATCACTTACACAGCAAACCAGCAAAACCAGTGTGTGACCGCTATCACCCTCCCACAGACACAGGCAGTGGCCGGTTCTGAGGTCTCCACAAGACAATGCACAGTAGGGTTTCGCAGCCCTCCCTCTTTACCCTGCTTAGCTCTCTGCCTCCTGTCTTTGTCCTTCCACTCCTTTTGTTCACCCTACAGACTGCAGCAATGCTGAAGAGCTTCAGGGTCAGCTCAGCCTGCATAACCATGCTTTCAGGTGAACATGCTCAACCAGCTTGCATGCCACCATCCTGGAACAGAAGAAGACCTCCAGCTCCACAAACACACACATGGGGCTGGTAGGCACCTTACCCAAGAGGATGATGAGGATCCCTCCCAGCTGGGACCGACGGTACTTGGCAGCTCCAGGCTCATGGCCCATTCGGATGCAGGGCAAGACTGTTATCAGCAAGAAGATAGCGGGAAGACCCAGGACAGAGGCGGCGATCATCAGTGCTCGACATGCTTGGACATACCCTGTTGGCAAGGCAAGGAAAGAGGACTTTTATTATTTGGCACAAGAGAAGGAGACCTTTGGACAAAGGCTCCTGTTTGATTAGCTCCTGAGACTTGCATGGAGTACAAGAGACAGGTCCAATCCTTCGTGTAAACGTTAAATCTTCCCCAGGCATGAGACAGTGGGACTGCAGCACAGCAGGCAGGGCATGAACATGGGAAGTGCAGGCTCAAAATTTTCCAAACAAATAGCACTGCCTGGAAAACATGAGCTCTTCCCAGCAAGACACTGAGAAATCCCATAGCTGGGAAATACGGGAGGGAAAGCTAGGAAGGAGTTTTCCTATGTATTTTCATTGAGAGTGCTTTGATTAAGTAACAAGCATTTAAAGTGTTAGAGAGCAACTTGCTTTGAGCAGAGGAGGTCCACAGTCACCCAGAACACGGCTGAAAGGCTGAAGAGTGAGTTGAAGACCCATTACTGAAACAGGTCCATAGATACTACCACCAGCTGCCCTGAGGAGAAGAGGGCTGTAGGCCTGGGAGGAGGACAGGTCACCAACCACAGCCACATCCTGTCCTCAGCATGATGGTGGGGTTTCAGAGAAGACCTGTGACTCTAGCTGACCACTGGCACAGCTCTTCCCTAGGGAGAAGAAATGACTGCACCTTGCAGAGCTGCTTGAGTTGCCATAACCAAGGGCCACATCTTTCCTCTGGGTCCCTATGGACATGACAGAATCCCTGGTGTTTCATCAGTCACCCCTCTCCTGCCTGGCCCTGTGCAGCACCAGCACCTAACACATGGCAGCAAGGAGACACAGGGGACTGGGACTGTGGATGTGCTGGGCAGGGACGTGCTATTTCTACCACTCTGTGAGCGTCTATGTATAATAACATATCAATTTTTTAAATATATAAACATACTTTATGTACATAAAATTCCTTTTTATATATTTTATATATAAAATGTATATATACTATATAA
>NW_010160359.1:0-3106 GCF_000695765.1 Mesitornis unicolor | reverse complement strand
GGGTGAGGGGGTACTGGTGTGAGAGGAGGGTGTACTGCAGGCACTGGTGGGGGGTGAGGGGTTACTGGGGGTACTGGTACGAGAGGAGGGAGTACTGGGGATATTCGTGTGGGGAGGAGAGGGTACTGGGAGTACTGGTGTAGGTGGAGAGGGGGTACTGGGGGTTACTGGTGTATGTGGAGAGGGGTACTCCACTGTCTACCCCAGATCTCTCCTCTCTCAGGGTAGGAGCTGGGGCAAGACGCACTCCTTAAAATCTTCCTTTTAAAGCTTCCAGAACAACCGTGCCCACACGGAGGCAGCAGCAGAGCCTGCAGGAAACAGCCACGTACCAGGCTGGGTCGTGCTGACGATCTCTATAAATTCAAATTGCCACTCGTTGCATTAGAAATGTAGGAGAAAAACCCAGGAGATGTGCCGTTATCTGCCATTCATCCCTGGATTTTCTCCCCTCCTGTAGTCACATCCAGAAATACAAAGCATTTGCTGTCCCAATTCCCAACGGCTTATTTCGCTAGCTGATATTTATGAGGACTTTGCAAGATGCCTTGGTGCTCGTATATTTGTTTTGCCTTGGCAAAGCAATTAACCCAAATTGAAACCAGACCCGTGGGTGGGTGCCTGTGTGGGCAAGGAGTTAAATTTGGATGAAATTTCCTCAACTCTCAAAAAAAGTGCCACCAACACCGCCTTGAATTCGCTACCAGAGCCTTGCTTTGTCAAGCTCCCAGGTTTAATAATGTTATTAACCTTTTCTCATTTACATCCAGGTCTTGAAAGAGGAGGCGTGTATCAGCTTTCATGTGTGTCCTACTTTTATTACGCTCCCAGGCTTGCAGTCTTCCCCTGACGTTCTTCCCAAATTGCCGGAAGGAAGAAAGCAAGGAGATGGATGAAAATTCTTAAAAATAGAGGCGAAATAAAAACATTCCCTTCACCCCAAGCGATCTCTGCAGGAGTTAAGATCTGCAAGGAGAGCCTCTGCAGGATTCCTGCACTTCGCCACCCTGCCACGCATTTGCAATTCTCTCTGTGGTTTGTGTTTTGCCCACCTTGCTTTGCATTTTCGTGTGCATTTCGGAGGCGGTTGGGAGCTGTGCTTTAGGGTACACAGCCGGCTGAAGGACACCTGCTTCCTCCTCCCCTCATTTTTAGAGAAAAAAAGAGCAAAACTCTGTTGCTTCTCGCTATTCTGCAGTGCCTACACTTAATAACACCGTATGCTTGTTCCCTCCTCTGAGGGAAAAAAATCAATGTTTGCCAGCAGTGGACGTTTTTCTCCTGAAAAATAAACAATTTTTCTATTGCAGGGGGATGAAAGCAAAGAATTCCAGTGGGAAACTTCTGGTCGGCGCAGTGGTGGACCTGCTGGCACTTCGATGTAGTAAGAAAACCAAGTATGTCTTGCACTAACTTCATCAAAACTAGAATTGCTACACTGTCACCTAGAACAGTACGGGGATTAGCCCAGGGTGAGACCTCTCAAAATGTGAGATATTATCTTGTATGTCCCTATGGTGCAGCCATTCATGCCAGCACCAAAGGCAGGATGAGACAGATGTGTAATTGTTTTTATATTTTTCAGGGTTTTTACATTTTTCGGGGGGTTTCTTTATTTCAAGGTTTCTATTCCCTATTTAAAGACATAAAGAGCTGGCAGCGATTGCATTTCCACCTTACACAGTTCCTTATCTGGCCTCCAGCAAAGCTTCTGCTTTCTCCTCTGTAAAATATAGATATTATTATAAAAAGTCCCTGATGGAGTGGTTTAAGCGTCACTGCATGGGCTGTTGTGGCTCATGGCAGGAGAAGTTTTATTCTCTGAGAGCAGCAGCCAGCAGCTCTGCAACCTCACCTGTGTCTTCTGTAGGGAAGGTGTGAGGTTACGTGGAAGGAGAGAGATTATAAGTTTGAAATGTGGGATTTCGTACAGTGGGATCAAGTGCACCCTCAGCACGATTGTCAGTGACACCGAGCTGGGTGATGCAGTTGACACCCTGGAGGGAAGGGATCCATCCAGAGGGACCTGGACAGGCTGGAGAGGTGGGCTCATGGCAACCTCATGGAGTTCAACAAGGCCAAGGGCAAGGTCCTGCACCTGGGTAGGGGCAATCCCCAGGCTGGGGGGAGAATGGATGAGAGCAGCACTGAGGAGAAGGACTTGGGGTGTTGGGTGATGAAAAACTCAACATGAGTTGGCAATGGGCGCTCACAGCCCAGAAACCAACCCCATCCTGGGCTGCATCACAAGAAGTGTGGCCAGCAGGGCCAGGGAGGGGATTCTGCCCCTCTGCTCTGCTCTGCTCAGACCCTACCTGCAGTGCTGCGTCCAGTTCTGGGGCCCCCAACATCAGAAGGCCATGGAGCTGTTGGAGCAGGTCCAGAGGAGGCCATGAAGATGCTCAGGGGCTGGAGCAGCTCTGCTATGGAGACAGCTGAGAAAGTTGGGGCTGTTCAGCCTGGAGAAGAGAAAGCTGCAGGGGGAAACTTTGTTGTGGCCTTCCAGTACCTAAAGGGGCTACTACAAAGCTGGGGAGGGACTCTATCAGGGAGTGTAGTGATAGGATAAGGGGTAACGGTTTCAAACTGGGAGAGGGGTTATTTAGACTGGATATGAGGAAGAAATTCTTGACTGTGAGGTGGGGAGTCCCTGGCCCAGCTTGCCCAGAGAAGCTGTGGGTGCCCCCTCCCTGGCAGTGCTCAAGGCCAGGTTGGCCGGGGCTTGGAGCAGCCTGGGCTGGTGGAGGTGTCCCTGCCCATGGGGGTTGGACTGGGGGGGCTTTAAGGTCCCTTCCAACCCAAACCATGCTGTGATTCTACAAAATACGACAGTCAAAATAGGAAAGAAGCATTTGTGGTGGAGGATCATGGATACAAGCTAAATTTCCATCTATGAGAATTTAATCCACTGAGCTGAACAGGATCACTTGCCTGCATCTGCAGATAGTCCGAAATAAGAGTGCTACAACCAGCTCCAGCCTCAGTCAAGTCAGTATCGGCTCAGTTGCAAATGCTCCCTCTGTTTAATTACTACAGGACTAATTACTGAAAGAGAAGGAGAAGTTACTCCATTTAAATTTGGATGATCTTGAACTCACAGCCTCAC
>NW_010160358.1:0-710 GCF_000695765.1 Mesitornis unicolor | reverse complement strand
CAGCCAGTTTTTGACACAGCAAAGTGTATGCTCATCCAAGCCATGCCCAGACAGCTTCTCCAGGAGGATGCTATGGGAGATGGTGTCAAAGACCTTACTAAAGTCCAGGGAGACAACGTCCACAGCCTTCCCCTCATGCACCAAGCAGGTCACCTCTTCATAAAAGGAGATAAGGTTAGTCAAGCAGGACCTGCCCTTCCTGAACCCATGCTGACTGGGCCTAGTGCTACAGTAAAAGTCTGAATAAAAATAGATCGATTTTTCTCTTTCTTTTATTGTTGTTTTCTTCTCTCCTTGCCTACATTTGTCTTGTTTCCTTATAAAGGAAGTTGGCTTGACTGCAATAATAGCTCCAGTCCTTTTGAAATAACTGTCTCTGTTAACTCTCCCTCACCCAACCGTCCCTACAAGGAACAGTTGTTTGGTGAGCACTTCTGCCAGCTCCCTCAGGACCCTGGGGTGGATCCCATCTGGCCCCATAGACTTGTGTATGTCTAAGTGGTGTAGCAGGTCACTAATCACCTCTTCATGGATTATAGGGGCTTCACTGTGCTTTCCATCCCTGTCTTCCCACTCAGGCGACTGGGTACCCAGAGAACTACTACTGGTTTTCCTACTAAAGATTGAGGCAAAGAACGCATTAAGTACCTCAGTCTTTTCCTCATCTCTGGTCACTGTGCTTTCCCCTACATCTACTAGAGGGGGGAGAC
>NW_010160357.1:0-32883 GCF_000695765.1 Mesitornis unicolor | reverse complement strand
CAGCCACAGTTGCTGCCCACCAATATTGATAATCATGTGCTGTGGCGGATGTTCTTAGTAATGTGACTTAAGGGTTGCTTCAAAAGGGAATTTTAAAAGTAGTTTTGATGAAAAACGGGAGCCTTCCCTGCACCAGAAAATTGATATCTCTGTCAACAGGAAGGAGAACCTTGTGAGTAGTTCTCTAGCCCAGAGGCTTGGAAAGCTTGGCTATGACTGCTCCTCTGCTGCTGAGGCCAAACTGTGCATTGCCAAATTTTCAAACGTTGTCTGGAATCTTAAGTTGTGGTGAGATACCTAGTCTGATTTTTCAGAGGTGCCTGTTCGCCTGATATCTGTTACAATAAATGGAGTTAGGTGTTGAAGTATTTCTGAAAAATATCTGCATCTTCAGGCTTTTAAAACATTTTCTATATATTCTATATTGGTCTTTCAACATTTTGGGCTTTGAGGCTTCTTATATGTATAGTAGAGTTGACTGCATTCTCATGATACCTGAGCTAAACTTTTTGCTCCCTTGGTGGACTCTGCAGCTTTGGCTCTTCTCAGGAGAGTGTAGTTTATTTTATAAGAAATTTTTCTTTCTCAGCAGTTCTTTTTGCCTATGCATTGTGAATGCATGTCTTGCCATCTTATAGCAGCACTTTAGTGAAGCTTTGGGTAGGTTCTGCACAGTGCTTGAACACCTCTTTCTGTAGATTTGCTTAATTGTTTTTGTTCTCAGCACTTTCTGGCTGTTTTGCTTTCTCCTCTTCTTCAGGTTTAGCTCTTCTGCATACATTTTTTAAACCTACAACTTTGTTCTGAGTGCTTCCATATCCACGGCTTGAATGTCTAAGTAACTGTTGGTGCTAGTATACTTCATTGCTTCTTATTTGGAGATATCAGTTTCTCAGTCACTAATACAGGAAGCAGATTGTTGACCGTTTTCAAACAGAGTTTGCAGGGTAGACAACATCTATTAACAAGTGCAGTAGTGAGCTCCATGCTGGTAGGGTTTGAAAGAAAAAAATCACAGCGGTGTTCAAACAGGTGATACTTGGATCTCAATGAATAGTAGATAATCCCAGAGCCTTCTTCAGAACCTTTTGAATCTGGTGCAAAATTATTTTACAGTATTTTGAAAGGAGAGTAGCTTCTGTGCCTCAATGTGTCTTTGTGAATAGCTTCACCAGTAATGTGTTCTGCTGTTAGTCTGGGATGTCATAGCCTCTATGTGCTGATTCCTCCTTGAAAATTGAGTGTACTTGGTGACACATTTACATCTGTGATGTCCATACATAAACCTCTACAAGGATTTTGAAACATAGTCGTCAGTTGGTGCCTCACTAGAACTTTCAATGCAGTTTAAGTACTTTTGCATTGAATTATGTGCTCCTTGATTGTTTTCTGCATGTCTCTGAACACTGTTGACTGTTAGACCGGATCCTTGGCATATCTTTCTAAGTGGCACAACTACTACCAGAGCTTGGTGAAGAATATATGTTGTCTAGACAATGTTAGCTGTTTTTGTTGTGTCAGGCTGACGTTCAGGATGATGACAGCTGTGTAGATTTGTAGGTGTCAAAATACAATTGTGCTATAAATGTGTATTTCTGGTCCAGAGGAACAATTGGATCACAATCTTAAGGGCAATAACTGGCATTCTCCAAACGTTTACTGAACTGCTAAGACATCTAAGTATGGTATGTATCTGAGCAATTGTCTTGATTCCTCTTGGCTTACTTAAACCAACTTCCAGGAAAGCTTGCAACACCAAATGGAAAAAAGTCTGTGGTATGATGGAAACAAGCTTTTTGTGCATCTTTAAATGTAACGTTCACAAGAGCTTCGTGCCCTTCATTCGAGTCCATTTCGGTTCACCAGGTGGTTGTTTCAGTCTGCAGTGGTCTGATATGCTTGTGTGTTTTGTAATCTGCTATTGCTCATCTATGCAGTTTTTGACTCTTAAATGTCCTTACGAGAAAGTTCTTTATGCTTATATAAAACTAATTAGATCGTAATAATGAAGGAAAAAGCAGTTACACCTATCTTGATACTTTTTCAGCTATGTTTTTTCTTTTGTGTAGGGCCTTTTCCCTAGCACACTAGCGGCTTCAAGCTGCAAATACTGTACATTTTAAGTCATGCAGACTAAATCTACTTCTAAATGCATTATAAGTGGTAGGTTATCTATGAAGTGTTGCAAGGTGACTTTCAGATGCTATATTTTAACATCTGTTACATTTTACTACTTTGTTACTTTGATATTTGTACTTGTAGGAGTGCATCAGAAATTAAAGGTGGTGTTTTTCTGTTTTGGTTACCTCATGCTTCTAAAGACTTAAGATTTATGTGGAAATAACACTTGCTTGTGTTAGTAGAAATAAATAGCTTAAATTTTAAAGTTGGATTTAGCTTTTCTGATAAGGCCTGTTACAGCCTTAGCCTTCCTTTATTCCTTGTGTCCTTAGGCAATGGTACCTGCTTTCCAGACATGACTCTCTAGAAGTGGTGCTATTTGTACAGAAAAGAGTTCAGTGATTTGCATTTTTCTTAATATAAAATAACTCAATATCTATACTTTCTTAACATACAGTAGGATTCATAGTCTTCCTGAAGAGTTTGGGATTTACCAATGTAAAGAATTTTGCTTTTCTGACATAGCAGGCTTTTTTTTTTTTTTACATTTTTCTGTTGTCATATTTATTTTTGGAGTAACTGAAATTAATTCTGAGGGTTCTGTCCACTCTCAGGCTTAAACATGTAAATTCCATTATAGGCTATGGTTGGAGAAGCAGAATTGCATACCCACAAATTTCTTTTTAAGCAATCGCAGCGGACTTTTTGAATTAAAAGAAAGTTAACTAAATTTATTACTTTACATGTACTTGTTTGTTAAAGTGGTGGTAGATATTCCTAAAGACATTTTTAGGGATGGCATTTTTATGGAACTCTTCTGCAGTTTTTCAGCAGCCCAATGTGGCATCTGTCTGCCTTCGTTTGTGTACATGGGGCTGATACTTCCTGTTGATCACATTGTTATAGTAGACTTCAAGCCTTTGAAACAGAGCTAGAGGAATGGGCATACGATTTATAAAGGCATTTTGGGTTCTTAGAAATGAAAATGTTTCTCATGCATGTATAATGCCTATGTAAGAAAAGCAATTTTTGCTATTTGCCATTAAAATGATTACAATTCAGTTTTTGTATGTCTTTCAGAGAAGAATCTGGAAATGGCTTAAGTTGCTAATTTCAGTCAATATGAAACATGTCTTTTGTTTGCACAAAGTCTTAAGTTTTAGTTTTAAGAAAACCAAACCATAGTGCTAACTTAGTTTCAAAAGATCTAAAATCTCAGGCAGTTTATGGAACATTGGCTTTCAAAACCTCCACTTACTGAAAACAATGAAGGATTAAATTCTGATTTTTAAGGTTCCCACTAGAAACTCTGGTAATAGTTTTAGAATGTAAAATTTTCACCTATTCAGCAGTTCTCTTGATCAGAGAACCAAATTTGAATGTTTAAACTACTTTTTCTGAATCTCCCTATCTAATAACATATGGCATCGTAATACTTCAGTATTAAATAGGCAAGTTTTCAGGTGCAGTGAAATGTAAATTTGTTCTTGTCCACTACTTCCACCTTTAGACTCCAGGACTATTGCTTCTCTTATTTTAATGCATCCTTCTGGAAGAGATAGCAGGTTTTTCTTGCACATATGTAAACTAATTTTAGGTAACTATGTAGCAATAATGGTTGGGGCTTTTTGTTTGTTTGTTTTAGGAAAAAGTAATTAAAATAACTATGCTGGTAGCAGTGGTATAGTTCCAGATTGCTTCTATTCATTTTCCTGTTGGCTTGTTAGGCTGCAGCAGTTACTGTACAGGGCAGAGCAGTCCTTATTGTAGAGTAGATTGCTTGCAGTCCATGGAATATGGTTGGAGGCTGGCACTAAGGGCTGATAATAGTAAAACCTATTTTCGTTGAAAAAAAATTATATAGGATGTGCAAGCACATGTTAAGATATAAAACATCTAAACCCAAGTTCTTCCAGTTGGAAAACTACTAATTTCAAGGGTGTATCTATTAATAGAGCTGTTGCTTTTACTTCAACAGAGGACTTAAAAAGGGATTTTATGTGATGCATTATTTCTAGAAAAGCAGATCACAGTGGCATTACCGTAGAGACTATTACTGTTTGAGTATGCTTATTGGTTGTCTTTCAGTTTTTGTATGTATTGTATGTTTTGTATGTATTGAAGAACTGTACTCTGATTATGAAGTATTGCGTTCTTAAGAGCTTTTGTGTGACAATACAGCCATACCAAAGTACTATAGTCTTTTGATCTGAATAGAAGCAGAAAAATATACAATTTTTCATTGTCTGTTTCAAATGATGATAAATGTGGGTGGAAATTTCATACTTCTATACGAATTTTATGAGCTGGAAGGCATGTCCTATGAGGAGTGACCAAGGACTCTGAGTTTGTCTAGTTTGGAGAAAAGGAGGCTGAGGGGTGACCTCATTGCTCTCCACAGCTTCCTGAGGAGGGGAAGTGGAGAGAGAGGTGCTGATCTCTTCTCCCTGGGTTCTGGTAATAGGATGTGTGGGAATGGATCAAAGCTGCATCAGAAGTTCAGACTTGACATTAGGGAACATTTCTTTACTGAGAGACTGGTCAAACACTAGTACAGGCTTCCTAGAGAGGTGGTTGATGCCTCAAACCTGTCAGTGTTTAGGAGATATTTGGACAATGCCCTTAATAACATGCTTTAATTTTTGATCAGCATTGAACTGCTAAGGCAGTTGGACCAGGTGATCGTTGTAGGTCCCTTCCAACTGAAATAGTCTATTCTGTTCTGTGACAGAACACTCTGGGGAAGAGATGCAGCTCTGGATGAGGATACTGAATAAATGTGAGCTGAAAGGGATGGCAAATACTTGCTGTAAGCTATGGACATTTTTTTTTGTACTTGTGATGCTCATTTAGTTTTTGTAATATGGTTGTGATGAAAATGTTCTCCATATTTAAAACCAGATAAATGTTACTGCAGAAAGTATAAATATCTATCAAATGGAAGTTCTTTTTTTATGGAATGGAATGAATAATTTTACATTGGGATTTTGTATAGATATTACATTCAAACTTGAGAACACATTGTAGTGAGATTTTTATAATTAGATTCCTGATTGTGTTGTATCTGTTGTTGAGACAGGTCTTTATCTTCTTGTAGGTATACCTTTTGCCTTGTTTGGTACAGCATCCCTTGTTTGGAATGCCTGGATTTCAGAAATGCAGTGTTTTTACCTGAGATGTTTGAAAATTAGTTTTCATTCCTTTTCCGCATTAGATTTGCATTTACCACATGAGTAGTAGTAGGAAAGTGGGAAGGGTTTGATTTGTGATGTGATAGGAGCTTGTGGTCAGTCACAATCGTGTTTAAAAAAAATCTTTTATGTGGTAGGGAAAACTTTCTATGCTTCACTTCTTCAGAGTTACAGACTGACTTTAGAGAGAAGGGTTTTCTAAGACACTAATGACTAGAAAATATTTATATTACTGGCAAATAATATTTATATTATTTGTTTTAACACAAAATCTGTAAGCGATAATGAACAAACAGTTCCTTATTAAAAACAAAACAAAACAAAACAAAACAACACAACACCCCCCCCAAAAAAAAAAAGAACCACAAAGCAAAACCAAAAACTGGCAAACCAGATCATATACATTCTGATCTGTTAGCACAAACCAATGATTTTTATTTGGTGTCTATCTGAAGTTTTCTAGAATTGTTGCAGCTTGTGCATTTTTACTAAAAATGTTTATAATTACATTCTTAAGGAGTGAGTGTAGGGCAGATCAGAATGTCTTGGGGACATCATGATGGGAGTCTAGAATCTATCACTTCAAAATCAGTGGCCCAAATTCGGTCCAGCTTGTTAGCAGACAAATAATTTTGTGTAGTATGAGCTGAGGAGCTGGCAAGGTCATACACACCTCTGATTTTCATTTGTCTTAAGATTGAACTGCTTGGTCAGTAACTGTAAGATGAATTTCAGAACTGGCTATTCGGTGTTCTTTATCTTTGGGTTGTTGTTTTGGGGTTTTTTTGGGGGGAGTGGGGGTCATTATTTGAAGTAATAACTTCCTTAGGGCCAGGTTGTCAGAGTTGGATACGTATTTAGTTGGGCAGATGTGTTATAGCGGGTGTCACTAAGACTGTATTTTTATTGCCTTTTTCGGTATATTTTTGGTGAAGAACTGAAGGCACACCTGTTGTAGGACTTAAATGCAACTGAAACTGATAACAAAGAAAAAGAAGGTGGTGGAAGTTTTTTTGAATTATTTTTTTCATTCAGATAAAGATCCTCTGTTCTCAAACATCTTAAGAGGTAAGGGAAGAAACATTGCACAGTCTTCTCTGGTCAGAGAAAACTGAGGTCAGTTGGTAAAAGCAACAGCAGGCTTTGGTTTTGATTAATGGTGGCTACTCTCTTAACCCAGTTGGGAAAGGTTAATATAATTCCCTACTCCATTTAAATGCAGAGTGAAACAAGTTGCTTAACCTGGCCCTGAAAGTAACTTAACATTTAGAAAGCAAACAAATAAAATCACTTTATCAGAGAAGCAGAAACTAACAACCCATTGCAGCAACTTCATTAACACTTTGAATGCAGTTTACAAGATTAGAAAGGGACAGTGTTACAAGCCTTAAAATTAGAATTTTATAAGCAATTTTTTGTCTCCTCCCCTGGGGATTATATTCAATTGAAATGATTGAAGATAAACCAGTGTTTGTTCCACTGGTACTTTGTTTAGATTTCTGTTTTCTTTTGAGGTGTAAAGTTAAGGGAAAAGCAGATGTCTGAAAACTAACCTAACCTTCTGCCTGAGCTTTTGGCTATAATGGATGAAATGTAGGAATCTGAGTGCACTGAGTAAGAATAGACCTGTTAGGAAAATAAAATAAAGCTGCATATGGTAGAAGTAGGTATCTATTGAACTAAGCTGTGGGGTAATGTGCAACATAAAAATTTCTTTGTGGTTCATCTGACACATTTGTTTACATATTGTATTACTCTACAGCAATTTTCTGATGTTTTGTACAAGAGGCTGTCTGGTTTTAGTTAATGCGTGTCTGTGCTAAGTTATACAGCAGATTGTTAGTTGCGTCGTTTAGCTGCTGTTAAACCTGGACAGAGGACATTGATCAACAGGTAGTATAACTGCTGCAGTTACATTTTTTTTCTCGTGCTCTTCTCCCTTGAGAAGTTTGTCCAAGGAGCAAACTGCTTTTCCATTTTTAGTTCTGTGTATTCAGGCTGCATATGCGGCTATTTTTCTAACTGCTGGCCCCTGCATTAGAGGAAGGGACTAAAAGGTTACTGATTTAATATGCTTCAGGTTGTGATGGTATCTGCAAAGTATGAGCTGTGAAGAACAGTATGACTAATTTAAGTTATTGTGTATCATGCTTTGTCATCTACTTTCTACAGTTGTGTCTGATCACAGTCTGTTGAAAGGCGCATGAAAGCCATGCCTTGCTACAGGAAGTGTAGCAAGATACTAAGTTATATATAAAGTTTTTAGGTGTTAAAGACATGAGTTGTTCTGATTACGTTTGCTGGAAGATGTCGGTTAGTATAATAGTAGGTGAAATTTATTCAGTGTACCATCAAGATCAGAGAAGTAAGTGAATTTGATGTTAAGTAACTGTTACTTGTGAGAATTAATGTGTGTGAGAGAGCAGGTTATAACAGTAATAGATGATGCTACTGGGCAGTAGTGATAGCACAAGGGGCTATTAAAGTGAAAGGGGCTAGATTTAGATTAGACATTAGGAAAAAATTCTTGAGTTTAGTGTATGTGTGTATAGAGAGAAATAAACTGGAAATCCTGTCTCTGAGGATTGGAAATTGGTGTAGTTTTAGATGGAAAACAAAATATGTTAGCGTACTCTTGCCAGTTAAGCTTTTAAAAGGACTTTCCATGGGGTGCAACTTCTGAAATAATGCAGAACCTCTAAAGAGGTTTCCATATGATATACATGCATCAGTTGACTTGCTTTTAGTTTATAAGCTGCCGAAACAAAAATCAGTATCTCGACCTGATCAACTGTACATTGAAGAAAACTTGTACTTAGCTTGAAATGCTGGTTTTCAGTCAAGTCTAGTATAGTAACATTGTGAAATGACTGTGGAAAGGGTCTCAGAACTGAATTTAAAGCAACTTTTGCTTAAAAGTTACAGTTCACTTAAAAATGATTCATACATAAATTTAATATTAATTACTGTATGGTGAATGGTAAAATGAGATATTGATACTCTAGGATTCATTTTATTATTAGTAAATAAGAAGTACTTTCTATGTTAGGATTTTTGCGAATACTTTTTTCTAGTTAATGAGTGCATCAGAAGTGTGATACAGCTATCAAAGTTTATCGGTATTGAAGTTACCTGCAATTTGGATGAGTTACCCTTATAAATACCACATGCACGAACTGCCTTTCGTGTTTATAAAGAGGTTTGACTTGTCCTTTGTTGGGGTTGAAAGAGCCTTATTGGTTTAAGAACTACATTTTCCTTAGAAGGAGTAGAAACAGGAATTAATGTGCTTGAAAAAATAAAAAATAGAGGTAAATTGTATTTATTTTTGAAAACTATTAAATTTAAATTGTGTGCTCTGAAGAGCAAAATTACTGTGTTTGGGTTTTTCTGTGGCTTGTTTTTTGTGAGTTTTGTTTGTTTGTTTTTTATTTTTTAATTATAGCCAGCAGAAAAAAGGTAATATAAATCCTTAACACTTTTAGTGCACACCTTTAGAAGTAAACCATTTTTATTATGCATTTGAAAGGGGCCAAGGTAATATTGTTAGAAAATGAACTTATCAATGATAGGTTTCAAAATGGTTTTACAAGGATAAAGATACCAACCTGCTGGATTGCCCTAATGTATTCCACAATGTGTTTAAGAAGGATTTAGGAAGTTAGCTTATCCAGTTATTGTGATGTGAACTTTATTAAAGACATGTTTTAGTAGAATGGATACCTGTTGAAGTTGAGTAAAGAATACTTAGTAACGAGTGTGCTCCAAAATAGTTAGAAGTCACTTTTTATTACTGCTGATCTGCATGGTGTATGTAAAACACATACACAGAAATGAAATTATTGTCTTTCTAACAAACCTGAATAATTTTTCATAAAAATAAGAGAAAAGGTAACAAAGTTGTTGCAAAACTAGCACATTTTTATATTAAATGGTCCTCTTCAGGTGGCAGCTATGCTTAAATTGTTCAAATTTCCTCATAGTGTAAAATACACTGTGATCTTATTACAGTGTCTTTTTTTGAAGTCTAGATAATAAGTAAAGAGGTTTTTATTAAAAAAAATAATTGATTGTATGTCAACATTGGATCCCACGGAAAAATGCACACATCTGTATTTAACCTGGTTAAACTATATGGCTATGGAACATCTGGAGTTAGTAAAATTGATGAAGGATCACATACTGGCAGTATCTTTGTTACAGCAAGGGCTCCTGTATAGTTCCTGCTTATTAATCCAGTCCTGGTTCTTCCATTAGATTTGAATTATAGAACCACGTGCCAAAAAAAGAAAGTGAGAGAACAGTGAAAGAAGACCAACAGTTTGCAGAGTTGAATTTAGTTATAGACTACTGATGGACTGAACCTCCCATTCAGCGTTCTGGTGACAGCCACCAGGCTGTGTTCTGAGCTGCTCTTATTAAATGCATTACGTCTGAATTTCTTAAAATGATTTTGGCATTTTGAATTTAAAAAATGTTTTTTCTTTGTTCTTATTTAGTGAAATGTTTATGATGATTATTTTCCATTTAAGTTGTGCACTCAGCAATGTTTGTCCTGGGAAAATAGTGATTTGAGTATAGAAGTAGCCTCATATACTACTCACAATGAGTGAAGGAAAATAGTTGTGATTTTTCTGTTATAATTGTTTTAACAATCTGATCTTTTAGAAAATAGCTCGATTAGCTGAAGTTGTCCATTCATGTAAATTTTTTCTTAAAATCTCTAAAGAAAATTACAGTAATTATCTGAAACTTTTAATTGTTAAATGCATTATTGTTATTATTGAGTATAAGTATAGGTTATTAATGGTTATTGTTCAAATATTCAAGCTTTTTCTTGCTGACTTCAGTCATACTAAACTTGTCTGCATTGGGAATTTTCCTGACTAAAGACTATGTAATTGCCCAGTAATTAATGTAGTTAAAAGATACCACTCTACATGTAGTTTACTCTTTGGAACCAGAATGTTCTGCTTGTTTTTGTAGTGTTGCCAGAGGGGATCGCTTCTGCATAGTAATTTTTGGATAAATTTCAGTAGTTCACTTTAAACAGTGCCAGTTTCAAAAGCTATTAAGCTCTGTGAATATATGTAAGGTTCTTATTAACTTAAATAATTCCAGGAATTCTCACTTATATAATATAAAAGTTCACTACAGTTTGTTATTATTTTGTTCTTGTATATGTATTCTACATGGATGGTAGCTTTATACTTTAGGTTGAAGATCTGTTAGTCATGCATTTATTTCCAGTTTAACAAAGGTCTTGGAGGGTATACGAAATTGTGATTTTAAAATAAATTACATGGGAGAAAGAACAATTAGTTTCCGTTAGACTGGGAAGATGTGGAGCATTTTGAATTAGGCACACTGTGATGAATGGAGGCTTGTCTGCATATTGTGCCTATACTTCATAAACTTTTTGCATTCACTTTATTCTACATCTTAGCTGTGAGGCAATATATGTTTGTAAGGCATACTAGTGTAATATGGAGATTGATATCCTTACTCCTCAAATACCACATTGCTGTCAATGCCATCACTGCTGCAAAAGGAAGTACTGTAGAAGGCAGAGACGTTTTGAAAGTGATGTCTGCTTAGCGGCATAGGAGAATATCTGTTTTTTTCTGTTTCTGGAAGGATCTGCTTGCTAAGCCATGTTATATGATGATATTTTAACTGCTAATAGAATTGAGGAGAAGTTGTGCAGATCTTGGAAAAGAAAATTGTTGCATTTGTGCTTCTAGGACATGTCTGGCATGCTGTTTGCCTAACTTTGTAGGCTAGCTAGGGAAGGAGACAAAATTGAATGGATGGATGGAGAATCTGGCTGATATCTTGTCTGTCTGGGAGTGAGGGAATTTTAACTTGAATGAGAGAGAATTTTTGCCTAATTGTTAACTAATGGGTAATATTTTTGATAACAATGTCCTCATCACATACTTGGTACTGAAATTACTTAAATGTCCTGTTAACTTGCTGGATACAGAATCTCTTAGTAAATGTCTTCCTTTTTCTGAAATGGGAATGGTAATGCCTACCCATCTTTGTAAAAAAAAGATTTGGGACTAGAGAAGAGTAATCTAGAAATGGGAAATAGATATAAAAGAATAAAATTGAAGAAAGAAATTATTTTAAAGCATCGTGTTCTGATTGAAAAGAAAAGAACTTAGGTGTTGAGCCCTAATCCCATTTTCGTTCTGGCCTGATCTGTGATCTCTGCTTCCAGCTTCCTTATCATATTACAAAGTCATCAATGGCAATCAACCTTTTCCATGAGAAGTAAATACATTTTTCTTGATTGTGACAGAGAACATACAATTATGATAATATCCATTTGGTTGAAGGTCATGTGATGAAAATATTGTGTTACATGCTTAGGAGTAGACCAAAAATGAAGAAGAACAAAGGAAAAATAATATGCCCAGATATTCTGGCAGCAATGTTTTCTGTTGGAAAGCAAATTTGAATTTTTGCTTTACTTGTTTAAGGCTTGAGAGTTGGACAATGTTAAACCTTTCCAGTTTGCTTTGTAAAATGAATTTAAAATTACATACCGAGTTGCTTCTCCATGTGTTGAACTCTCCCTTTAGGAAAGTATTAAAACATTGAATTAATCTGCTTAGTGTGTGAATAAAAAGTCATCAAATTGTCCTTTCAAGTATAAATAAAGGTACAGTGATGGTGCTTTCCCCTTTCCATGTGAGAAGGGATAATGCCTGGTCTGTTCTGCTTCTAACAGTATATCCAGAGCTTGTAAAACAAAGGATTAAAAGTTTTTCAAATGACCAGTTTCGTTTTATTTCAGTGTTTGGATTAAACTTTCATAGAATCTGAATCTCCAGTAGGTAGTTATGGGGGAAGGAAGGGTAAGAATATTATTATGGTTATTTAAAGTGTTCTGTTTCAAGACTAGGAACTGAGGCATATAATATCAGTAAGACTTGAAAATCTGAGACATATTTTTTATTCTTTTTTATAATATCTTATATCAGAGAAATATTATCTTTTTCTTGCCTCAAATGCACCATGTCCCTGTGAGAAGTACTGTAATTCCAGAGCTTGGAGGAAGTTGAGGGGAGGAGTTTTATGAATTGGAAAAGTGAGTCTTCTTGTCCAGTAGAAGACATTCAGTAATAATAAAGGAATGCTATTTATTTTCATTTAGTCTAATTGGTGTCATATCCTGTTTTGCATAATAGAGTTACCATGTGCTAGTGATTCTTTTTTCATGTAACCATGGTCGCCTGTCAGCTTTTCTAACATAAAGATAGAATAATGTCCTGTAAACTCTGACATTTTGAAGTTTTTGCAAACTGTCTATACGCAAGTTAAAGGAGGACAATTTCCCTGTCATAATACTTAACTCTCAGATTTACTGAGCATCCTTTATATTTAGACCTTTATTATTATATTTTTCATTTAGAGAAAAAGCTGCATTTTAACTGCATATCAAGAGTAGTCTGCTGGATCTTTAAGCTTTGTATTTTTTATAAGAATTTTTCTGGTAGAAGTAGTGTTGGGTTTTAGAATCAGTGATTGACTCGGCACCAAATTTTCCTGGGCAGTAACTCATGCCAAAAATCTAGTATTATCCTGTTTCTTGGGTTTGGGGTTTGTTTTGTTTCTTAAAAAATATTTTTTTTTCTGTGAAGGATATATTCTCTCCTTCTATGTAAGGACTTGAGCACTCTTATATTAGCATTGATGACATATATTTGTACAAGTTACCACACATCCATACAAGCATTTATTCAGAGATGTATGTTTTTGTTTGACATGTTATATTAATTTGTGTTGCTGTAATGTTCTGTTACTAAGATTGTGTCAAACCTTCTATTTTAAGATATTTAATTCTGTGACAAAGTTCCCTTGAGGCAGAATGTCATGTTTTTTACTCTTGGAAAGCTTCTCCCTTTATCACGAGACACCTCTTCCTAACTCCTAGTAAAACACATAAGTGTGATTTGCAAGTAAAAAGAGTCAGTTGCATTTAGAAATGCTGGGTATTAACAGAAAAGAATAAAGCAGAAATATTGCAACTGTTAGTCTGAGTTCTTGAAGCTTACTAATATTTCGAGCGGAAATGCATTTGAAATACCTGTGACCTTCCTATTTTACTTTTACACCTTTCATTTCTTAAGATTACATGGACTATAGAAGGCAGACCACTGTTTGTCCTAGCATTCCCATACCCTTAACAGTGGATGGTTTTGTACCATTAATTTTTCTTGCTTCCAAGTAAAAAGTTTTTGTTATATGAATAAGCATTTCACAAAAATTAGGCATATAGTTGGACTACCCAGTTGTATGAACTGTCTGCAACTGATACCCAGTTTTTCTCTTGAGAGACAGGGCTGTTAGTGTCTGATCTTTGTGACCTACCTAGTGAATGACAAGTCATGCTTTTCTTACCTTTTTTGTAGAATACAAACTAATTTCCTGGGCTTTTGATTATCTTTAATCTGCATCAGGATTACAGAGATTGTCAATCTGGACTTGATATTGATTAATCACAGGTATATTGTACTGCCTAGCTGTGCATAACTGAAATGTTTAATTCCAGTTTAATTCAAGCTATTTTCTGAGGGTGGAAGAAGACTTAGTGAGGGGAGAGTTTTTTCCTCCAGAAAGCACATGTTTGAGTTGTATCAGCTTTGTCAGACTTCTCACAGCAGCTTATGTACATTTTGTAAAAGTGCGTGGCTTTTGAAAGTAAAAAGATAATTGTGATAGAGAAACCATATAGAGGGACGTTAGAGAAATTTAAAGAATAGTTAACTGTGTGATTCTTTATTTTTTATTGAAACAAAACCTAGTCTTTCCATGTTCCGGTCACAAGAAACCAATTATCGTGAAGACTGAAGACCTTGGAAAGACTTTCTGTAAAATCTTGAGTTACTGAAGTTGTTAGAATTAAGTCTTTAGAAAATGTCTATAGATTCTGGAGACAAAGAAATAAGCTGAATAGTATAGTAATATGATACTTCTGCTGAAGTTGATAAGGTTTTATTTGAACTCATCTTTGAATATCTAGAATGAAAAAGTTGGTATTTTCTAAGCAGAAAATTCTTAAAATTGGAAGAAGGTGACACAATCATGGGCAAAAATGTAAAAAAGATCTTCAGTCAAGAAGTACACGTTACTAGAATTACTCATGTCAGTAGGTAACTCTTTAAATCCATACTTACCATGTTAAGAGTTGTTTCTTTTTCTTTCCTGTGGCATAGACAGATCTCAGTGACCAAGACATTTGGAAGCCAAATTATGCAAACCTTTTCTCTCTTCAGCATTTTAATGGAAAATACATGCTAAAAGTACCACTGTGATACTTGCAAAGACTTTTCTTCTGCATTATGGTACCCTTTGAGTACTTACGGTTACACATGGAATCCTCATGTGGTCCATGGGTTGTGGTCTGGTATAGAAACCAAAATGGTACATGCATGCGGTAAATCTCTACCTCAGGAAATACTCTTAAGTCAACCTCAGCAATTATTTCTGAGTCACAAGCAGAGTAGGATTTTAGATGTTTGCCTAGGGTTCACACCTTTTTATTGATCTAGGAGAAAGCACTTCTCTCCCAGTTTACATTCGTACTTATACATAAATGCACACCATGTATTTGGTGATTTTACATATATGGAGAATTCAGGAACAGTGAATGGAAGTCAGACAGTTTCTATTTAACATCGCAACTTATTTCCCAGCTAGTAATTTCTTTTGTTCAGAGTCTTTATCCTTTTGTTCTTTGTCAGTCACAGAACAGCATTCTAAATTACTTCAGTGCACCATACCTTTTACAAATACATTCCTTAATAGCTTTTCAGAGATCAGATTTCGCGGAACATGGTTTTCCTAGTTTTCTGATGTTAGTTTCTTCTAGGATATGTCTGAGGAATTGAGTTTTTGAGTGCATTTTTCACACAAGGCTGTGCTGGTGTTTTTGTTTTGTTTTGTTGGTTGTTTTTTTTCCCTCTCCTATGTCTTAGGTGAATTTGAAAAGCAGTACCTGACTCCTCTGTAGGAGCTAACAGAGCCCTTCTTTAAGTGAATTTTTTTTTTTTACCTGAAGTGAAATCGACTTGGAATTTGCATTGTATTGCTTTTCCCTGCTTTAAGTACTGTTTAAAAAAGCTAAAAGTGTATGTTGAAGAAGAGAACCAACATGGTCTAAACCGTAAATTTTCATGGAATTAGTTTTGCTAATTATCATAGTACCTATTTTTGTGAAAATTCAGATCTCTGCTCGTATTAGTTTAGTACTATTGAGATGAGAATATGATTTGTAAAGAATATTTTAATTCTGATGTCTTTAATAAAGACTGTATCCAGCTAAAGAATAATTTTTCTTTTGTTTGTGATTTTATATAGTTGTTGAAAATTTTGTCACCATTCTGATGCTTATAAAAGGTATGTTTATTTGTGTTTAACCATCTGCTGTGATTCATTGTTCTTCTAAAAATGCTTTCTAAAATTAAAGTGGGAAAGACAGTTATAGAAGTCTTGCAGTTTGCAGAAGATGTTCTTGTTATGTGAAGCTAATACAAATGTTACAGCTTTTGCTGCTACTGTTTTACTGCATACAACATTGTTGCATGTAAGTAGTGTTATTTCAGTTACTCATGAAGCTAGGTATGAAATACAGGATGTAGAATCTTGCATGCTTCTTAAAGGATTTGGGTCTCTTAATCCGGGGGGTATCTCCTGATCAAAGGATTAAGTAGTAAAAAGGTTATTTTATTTTTTTTGTGTGGTTTTGTTTCGTTTTTTTTTTTTTTTAATTATTATTCTTAAATTTGCTGTAGGAATTGACAGAAAACTTTAAGCTACTGACTTTTATTTTACATATTCTGTTTTGTTTAAATCAATCCTTGACTTCTGTTGTCATATTCCTTAATGTGCTGTTCCCATCTCTGTGTTGAAACCTTCTGGAGACTCTTCAGAATAAGTAGATAAAGGAATAGATGAGAAAGGTGAATAGGAAAAGAAATTTTCCTTACTATGAGCTGTAGTGTTTGACTGCTGTCACCTTGTTAGACTGGAGTCTCAGTCCTTCCAGATATTCTAAACTTGACTGTATGTGGCCTTAAGCAGCTTGACGACTTTTAAAAGTCTTTTCCAAGCCAAATTATTCTGTGATTCAGTGATGACAGAGTGTCTAAGGTGGCCTTGCTTTCAGGTGGGATTCCATCAGGTGTCCTCCTGAGATGCCTCCCAGACTAAATGTATTCTGTGATTACTTTAATATATTCAACTATGTTGGTTTACTTGGACTGTGGAATAGAATTAGTTACACAAAGGGCCATGCTCACATTTTTCTTAGAAGTTCCATAGATTTCAGTTGAATCAGTTGTAATGTAAGCAACTACTACTTTAAAATAGGTGATGTTTTGCATCTGCTTTCTTTGGTGTTTGTCTTTTTTTTTTCCATTTTTATTTAAAATGTTGTTTGTTTAGTAAGTGTTTATTAAGTCAGTGCTGGTATTGAAATCATAGAATCATTTAGGTTGGAAAAGACCCTTAAGATCATGGAGTCCAACTGTAAACCTAACACTGCCAAGTCCACCACTAAACTATATCCCTAAGCATGACATCTACTCGTCTTGTAAACACCAGGGATGGTGACTCCACCGCTTCACTGGACAGCCTGTTCCAATGCTTGACAACCCTTTCAGTAAATAAATTTATTGTAATATCCAATCTAAACCTCCTCTTGTGCAGCTTGAGGACATTTCCTCTCATCCTGTCACTTGTTACTTGGGAACAGAGATCAACACCGACCTTGCTACAACCTCCTTTCAGGTAGTTGTAGAGTGATGATGTCTCCCCTGAGCCTCTTTTTCTCCAGACTAAATGAACCAGCCACACTTGGCAGGAGAAAATTGCTGTGACATGTTCTGATTTGTCATCTTTTTCCCCATAGTCTTCAAATCTCTTTCTTTGATATATGATTGGGTGTTCTGTTGTGTGTTCAAATATGGGTGCTAACTGCCATGTTGTTGTGATTTTCATTATAAGCTGATAATGCATACTGCTTCGTGGTGGTGCGTGTTTTCTACATGTCGCATTATATGACTAAATACATACTGTAACATAGCAGAGAACATTGGCATTTTGGTGATTCCTGATCTCATGATGGGAGTAGGGCATACAGCCCTTGAAGAACTTTGTACGAGGTGGTATTGCCTGTTTTACTGAAAGATAAAAGGACAGTTTGAGTAATGGAGAAAAATAATAATTTCAAGCTTGTATCTTAGATGTTACAGGTTCTCAGTCCCCTCATCTGACCACCTTTTTTAACAGTTGGCATGTACAGGCAAACATAAGCTGCCCTACAGGGAGTTATATGCTCTACTTCAAGGAAAAAAAAAAGTTGCTCTTCTTTTTCTGATGTAGCATGAAACCAAAGTTTGTATCTCTTAATATAGAGAGATGTGGATGGTATATGCATGTGGCAACATTTCATTGGTTTGAATAATATTAAATTATACTTTCTAAAGTAGTTAATTTTCTCTTCTGTTGTGTCTGGTGTGTCAGGCACTCCTCCCAGCTTTGTATCATCAGCAAACTTGCGGAGGGTTGCATTCTGTCCCATCATCCAGGTCACTGATGAACATATTGAACAGAGCTGGACCCAGTACTGACCCCTGAGGATCACCACTAGACATAGGCCTCCCACTGACCACAACTCGCTGAGTTCTGCCCGTCAGTCAGTTCCCAATCCACCTCACTATTCAATTATCCAATCCAGACTTTAGTTTCTTTGTCAGGTTGCCACAGGAGATGGTGTCGAAAGCCTTGCTGAAGTCAAGGTAGACCACATCCACTGCCCTCCCCTCATCAATTCATCCAGTTATGCCATCGTAAAAGGCTATCAGATTGGTCAAGCATCACTTCCCCTTCACGAGTCTGTGTTGACTATTCCTGATAATCTGAATTTCCTTTACGTCCTTGGAGATGGTGCCAAGAGCAAGCTGTTCCATCATCTTTCCAGGGGTAGAGGTGAGGCTGACCGGTCTGTAGTTACCCAGGTCCTACTTCTTGCCCTATTTGAAGACTGTAGTGACATTAGCTTTCCTCCAGTCCTTAGGCACCTCTCATATAGATATGTCATGAAAAAATTACAGCTTATCTAAGATTCATTAATGAGCACATAACCTGAAGTAACATTTAATAGTGGAAGAATTTTGAGTATCTCTGAGGAATTAAGAAGCCTAATTTCCTCTTATATAAGTAATTTATTATATTTTTGACACAGACACTTAATTTCTCATGAAAATCTTGTGTAAATTTGTTACTTAAAGATTATTTTTTTTTAAGGTCACGTTTATTGTAGTGACTAATGCAGTCTAATTTTCAAAATTGAAAGACAGTCCTAAATTTCCCTCTAGTCTCCTGTTCTCATAGTCTTGTGATGGTAGCCCCTGCTCAATTTTATACTTTCCTTGTTAGGTACAGATGATAAATACTGAAAATTTAATGTAGGATTTAAGAGCTGTTAAGAGCTTTCCCGTTAAAAACCAATAGAAAATAGTCTTTTTCCCTAACAAGACGTGAACGCTGTCCATTAAATAACAAACCACTAAGTGAATGTTAACTGCATCGATCATGCTATCTTTATAGGAAATTTTCCCGTTAAATTTTACTGTATAGGCCGTTGCTTTAATAAGGAAATAAAAGAAAGTCTGCCGAAGGTGGTTATTGCAAGCAAGGTGTTGCTATGAGGCAAATTACAGAATTGGATGATACAAAAATAAAACACTGCAAGCATTAAAATCTCCATTGATTTGAAAGATTAAGAATTACTGCATCATGTTGTTTCATTCTTTTTGAAGTAAAAAGATGAAAAATCACCTATATTTCAGTACCTAATTACAGCTACTATTTTTAGAAATTGATACTTGACAGATATGCTATACTAATTTCACCTCACTGCTAGGAAGGGAACTTAGAATTTCTCAATTCCAAAAAATAAAAAAAACCCCACCCTGCCAGTAGTGATTGTTTAATTTTTGTTTTGACAGTGGTTTTTGGTAATGTTTTTATTGGTTTTTTTAATGCCACTGAATTACTGACCATGATAAATGAAAAGTATTCCTCTGTTTATGGTATAAGTGTTATTAAACAAGTTACTTTCAGTGCAGCAATCTCAAGCAGGAGTGAAGTGAAAAATGTAAGTTTTGTTTTGTTTTTTAGAAACTTTACAGATGCCCTAAAATTATTTTGGTTTCCATTATCCTATGCATTCATATTCTGGTCTTTCTGGGGGTATGTATCCTTTGGGATATGTGCATTCTGTAAAGAAAGATTTTTAATTAATGACTTTGTAAGTATTATAAGTTTTTAAGATGCCACATGCTTATCCTGCAGCTGTAATTGGTATAGATTAGAAGAAAAGTCTGTATCAGCTGGGTGAAAAGAAGAAAGTTTTTTCCTGTGTTAAAATTGCTAGAGATACTTGGAGTTTCGGTAGAAGAGCCATGAGGAAAAGTGCATGTGAGCTTGTTAGAACTTTACGATACAGAAACTTTTATCCATTCTGCTTTTTATCACAGATGTATTGCCAGTATATATGTTTTCTAAGTGACTATTTTATTTTAGTTGTTTTTTTGAATGTCATACTTATGTTGGATAGGCATTTTGGAGCCTGCAGTTTTGGCCTAAGATTTATTCTTCAAATAATGCAGTCTATGTTATGTCCGGTGAAGAAGCAGCTAATAAGCCAGTCCTAGATATAACTTATTGAATGAGTCATTTATTAAGCAGAATCATGTAAGTAAAACCAATACGTTGTCATAAGTAGGGGTTAACCACTTGAAGTGTTTGCCAGAAATACAAATGCAGCAGCCCCACTCTCAGCTCCACACATACTGTTCTGATCAAACAAACAGCAATATTCTCTGTAAGTTGGTCCTTTAAAATGTACAAAATTCTGCAAGTTAAGTTAGCTACTTACTCAGAATTACAGGCCAGGTAATATATTGTCCAGTTGAATGTACCTGGCAGAATTACTGAGGCAAATTCATATTTGATTTGTCAAGTCATAGATTAGGACTTGATTAATTTGAATCCTTACAAACCAGAGGTGGATTTTTTAGTGAATGAAGAGTCCTTAATTCACCATTTGTTCTCTCTAGCACTTTTGCCTTTTGGATATGAAGAATACCAGGGTTTCTGGTGAGGTTACAACATTCCTTCTCCTTCTAACAGTTGGATTAGGGAAAAGGGGCTTTTTTTCCCAACTGACATTTTTTTGTCTTACTCCTTTTGAACGGCTCCTGATCTTTCTGCATATAAAACCATGGTTTTGGTATGTCTGTTAGGTGAGTGCATTTCACAAAGTTCTCATGACCTGTGTTAAGCTGATGGTCAGGCTTTGGTGACTGCATTTTGTGTAGGAAAGCTTGCAGTCATCTCAGATATGTGCTGCTATCTGTGTTTGAATGCATTCATCATACATTGTTATCACTCATAGGGAAGGAAGTCTTGCGCAACCTGGTCAGAATGCAGGGTTCACCCTGCTTTGAGCAGGATCTTGGATTGGATGACCTGCTGGTCTAAATTCTGGCCTAAATTATTCTACGATTTGATGAATACAAACATATTAATAAAGTCTACTGAAAATGCAGTGGTTTCATGATCCATGAAGAGTGTCTTTTCACAGGAGTGTGACTGGAGAGCTTCTCAAGCCTCAAGGACATGATTGTCTTGAGAACTGTACGCTTTGGAAATGGCCTGGCTTGGATGACCTACTGTGTCTTTTCCAACCATAATTTCTCTGAATCTGTAATTTTGAGGTTGACTTCTTGTTGCCTAATTTTACAGTTACTTAATTCCAGTATCATGCGTATTTTAAGAGACCACATTTAGTCATGGTAAGACCTTGTGGGTTGTTTCGTCTTTTTGTGTTATTTTTTAAATCCTTCTGCAGATTGTCAGCACTTAATGTATTCTTTCCTATTCCGGTGCCACAAGTAATGTTCCTAGTCAGTGAGGAAAGAAAAGTCTGATTACCCGTTTTGGAATAGATGATGGATTAAAAAAAGCTGCTCCCAAAATTGTGCAGTTCTATATGAAATGTTATGCTAGTTCTGTTTGTTTATACCAGAAATGCATTTCCATCACCAGAATAAGGGGTGCAATTAACATTGTGTATGTTGTCATATTTTCAGCATTGTTATTGATTAAGCTTATAATGAATTACTCAAACATCTTTTAGACCTAAATGCACGAGTACTTTTGAGGGCTATGAAGGTCTCCTAGCTAAAAATAGGATTGATTAATTCTTTTCTAAACAGTTCTTAAAACACTGGTGTGGCCAGGTTCCCTTTTCTTTTTGTGCAAGAAGAAACAGCTGTATGGAAAGGCATCTCCTAGTAAGAGCTCTTGCACTGACACTCTTTAGCTGAAGAGAACACATCAGCCTTTGAATTTTTGAAGTGCCTTATGTCTGCATCTCTCAGGACTGAATCCATGCTTTCTGTCTTATTTTAATGCCTGCTTATTTGTGACACTAAGTTTGCCAGTTTCATTCTGATTTTTTTTTTCCTACAGCAAACAAAGCATGTAAACAAATCAGGACTTCTTTTTGGTTGACTAAAAATGTAGCTTTGTCTTTGAAAGCAGAGGTGCGTGTACTTGTATGAATAGATAGTATGCATACACAAATAGCAAACAGTCCTTCCTAGCTGGTTGAGAACCATTTAGCATAGAATTCCTGTGGGGTCACTGAAGAACTGGAAACTGGAGGATTAGCAGTTAGGTGTAAAAACACCATAGTAAGACTTGCTTAGTGTCTGTTTTTCTTTTATTCCATTTAAATGATGGGTGGAATAATTTATAGGTTAATCATGCTGTTAGAGCCATGAAAAGTCTGTGTTAAAATTTGTGGAGTAAGGTCATCTTAGGTCAAAATAGTCTTATGAGCATTACCAGACTTAAGAAAGCTGTACATAAAATGTAATAACAAAGATGATGGATTCAGTAACAGGTTGTTCTCCATTTTTTCTTCTGCCCTACATACTTTTCGTCTATCAAAAGTTACTTCTGTTTTATGTATAGATAGGTTCTTACAAATTTTCTTATAGGGATTTATGTTGCCTTCCTGGAAATTCTCACTAGTATTTAACACATGCTTCGCCTACGGAGGCTTCTGTTGTTTACTGCCTTATGTCAGTGCTACATTTGATGATAAATGAAAGTAGTAATCACTTTTTAGAAAATTTTTTTTTATATTTTATAGATATTTCTGTTTGCCATTTTAATTTTTAATTTTCTGAAAGCCTCTCTATTTTAGCATCACTTTCCAAAATTGCTTTATTTTTTTCTGCAGTCCTCTGAACTTGTTCTAGTTCATCTTTTTAAAACCCAGTGCTGTATATGGGATGTACTTTCTCCAGTTGAGATGTAACCAGTTCTGAGACAATGGGAATGATATCTCTTGCTCTTTGGGGAGAAAATCTGTTGTGGCTCTTTGACGTAACTTCAAGTAGAGTCTATAGGACCTGTTAATGTGATATATAATATGTAGATAAAATACCTATTTGCCTTTTAAAAGCCTCTCTTTCTGCAACTGGCTGCTCTGGTTGCTACTTGAATGCTTCCTTTTGCATTACCTATATAAATCACCAATCTGTTTTGGATGGTGTTTAATAGTAGGTTGCATGAATACATTGACATTCTCAGTTGTTTGTGCATTGCCATCTACTTCAGCAGTGGTGTTCTAGCTATACAATTTCCACTGATACTATTTGTGTATGCTTGTGTTTTGTTTTTTTTTTAGTTATATATTAAAGCTTTTAATGTTAATGGAATGCATGAATGTTTCACTGATTCAGGTTAACATTGTTGGGGAAAAATACCCAACTACCTTCTTTATCTCTTAAAAAATGAAACAGCACAAAACCCAACCAATGCAAAACTAACAAAACCTTTTGCAGTCCCTTAAAATATATTTAATTCTTATACCTAATGTGAATGTTGGACAATACTCTAATTCAGCCAAATCTGTCTGCTTATGCTGTGATATTGATGAACTTACTTTAAATCACCCGTAAGAACTTGAAAATAAATTTGTTAAACTTTGGAAGATGTGTGTTTGAATTGAAGTAATTCTTGGTAGTAATTTTCAGCAGTAGATATAAACTGAAAGTATCCCCTTCTGACACTCTAATACTTTAATTTGGAGATTTCCTCCAAACCCTTTGAGTTCTTCTGTTTCTGAGAATGTGCTTTCACAGTAATAATTCTCCAGCCTATAGTCTATTTTAACTGAAGTCAATTAACTTTACAAACATTTTGACATTCTGTAAAGACACTAAAGATTTTTTGTATCACCCTTCATTCTCGTATCACAATATTTTTTAAAAAAATATATATAATACCCTTCTTTGAATAGCCATGTATGTCTTGAGTTACTTTCATTAGCTGAGTAACTTATGCTGCATTTTTGTAAAAGGAGCTGCAGTTTAACTATAAATATATCAAAATGCCACAGAATTCAGGGCTACAACTCAAAAATGCTGATCAGTTTGTAAAATCTAAATCAGCCTCTCCATGAAACCTAGGGAAGGTCCTCTGTGGTAGCAGAAAAATTTCCAAAAATTCACCACAGTCTTTTTCTAAGTTGCAGTTTGTGCTGATGTTGCCAGACAGCTAAGAAGAGATGGGAAAAGCAGGAAATCTTTTTGGATTTAATCATAGTGCTGATTTGGACAAGCAACTTAACAATGGAAAATCTTTTTATATTTTCAATCATAAACACAAAACTATAAAGTACATGGTGTATCATGATTGCATTAATTTGGATCGTCTTCATTACTGATGAAGAAAATTCTTCATTTTGGATTCTGGTGGTCAGAAATCCTACTTCCTGGACACTTTTTTTTTTTTAATATATCCAGACTAGGTTATTTGCTGTTTTCAGTATCATTTGTTGAGACGAGGGACTTGACTGCTGTGCTTGAGAGCAACAGATGGAGCTTTTAAAGTACCATCTTTCTGTTTTCCTACCTTGGAAAGCTTTTTCTACATTCTTGCTTTCAGAAGATGTTTGCCAATATTGATGGGCAGTGGTTATCTTTCCACTAGGAGATACTCAAATTCCATCATAAAATACCCATGTTTTAAATTTACCATGATCAATAAAGAAGTGCCTTTTAAGAGAGATCTTGCAGTTCTAGCTCTTGCATCCTGTATGTGAAAAATCTATAATTTAAGTCCCTTGAACTTTTGTAGAACTTGTAAATTAGGACGATTTCAGGTAACTGGTGGAGGCGAGTACTTGGATGAAAGGCTTAATACTCATTTCTAAATGAAGAGATGATGAGGTTATGAAGAACACATAGATGAGCTAGGTAGCAGTTGTATCGAAGTGAAGGTCTCTACTCATCTGTCCTATAACTGAAGTACAAATACATGAGCCATTTTGTCTTCTGACTTCTAGCTGATCATAAAATGAGCACATTTCTTTTATGAGACTGGCCAGTGAAATATACCAATTTTCCTGTAGTATAAGAGGATTATATTACTTCATACTGGCTGGGCTTTTAGAGTTTGACCACAGTGACTTGTTCTACCCAAGTCTGTCCTTTAAAAGTAACGCCATACCTTTGGTTTCACAAAGTTTTTATTGCTATTTTATGAGTACAAGGGATATAACAATTTAGTGGTTTTGGTTTTGTTTTTAAATCAAGGTTTCTGCTATATTCTAGTACCAGTTGAAAGATGGATGACGATGACTTTGGAGGATTTGAGGTATGTTATTTGTATGACTTAATTTTAAAATTTAAATATTTTCAACTGTTTTTGTGGGAATTTATAGCATTTTGAAAAATACATACCTTTTTCTGTTTCTAGGCAGCAGAGAGTTACGAGTGTGGAAATGGTGAAAAGCAGACTACATCCCCTGCTATTGCTTGGGCAGCATTTCCTACAGGTATTGATAAAGTCACTGTGAAAATTCTTAATAATGTATTACTGCCCCTCTGTCTCCACTGTAAATATTAGTACCCAGAAGGATGTATATGCACAATAAAAATGTGCAGCAGTGAAAACCTAGCATACGAATGTTCTTGTGTAATTATTTTGGGAAGTTGCACTTCTCAAAGTTAAACTTTTTTGAGGAGTGAAAGAGAAGTACAGTCCGTTTTACAGGTTAAGGAGGTGTTACTGATTGGCAGTTGATTTTATTGTGGGAATTCTAGATTTCACCGCTTTCCCAAAAAGAAACATCACTTGAGAAGTGTTGGGGGGGTTAAACCAAACAATCCTCATTTCATTCTTTGGTCAGGAACTAAAGATATCTGCCTGTTATTGAGTATTATGCTGAGTAAATTATGCAAACTAGTTATAGTTTTGAAAATAAGACGGGGATTTCTCTCAGTAGGAGCTTTCCATAAATCATATTCTTTAAATGTTTTTATTTATTTATTTCTGATGCTACTAACTTGCATCTATTACTGAATAATTAGTTTCATATGTCACTGAAATAAAGGGAAACAAATAATAAG
Source organism: Mesitornis unicolor (assembly GCF_000695765.1). Taxonomy (NCBI): domain Eukaryota; kingdom Metazoa; phylum Chordata; class Aves; order Mesitornithiformes; family Mesitornithidae; genus Mesitornis; species Mesitornis unicolor. Next base: position 7,061 of record NW_010160357.1, on the reverse strand, counting down.
GAAACTATATTTTCCCGAATAACTTTATTATTCATCTTGTCATTTTGACTGTTACTCAAAAGCACAGTTTATATTCATCAGCATATTTGAATGTATTTAATAAAATTAAATCTCATATAGCCGTATGTTGTCTTTCTCATGAAGTCTAATTTAAGTCTAATAACATGTAGAATTTTAATCATTTGTAAGGAAGACAGAAGTTTTTTGCATTATTTGTAAGTGGCACAGAAGTCTTCAGTTATGTTATACCAAGGTATTTTAAGTATTTCAGAATCAAAAGAAAAACCTTTGCATTCAGAATATTTTATTACTGTAGAATCTTTATGTGACTTCTCATGAAAGTGTTGCTGTGAATAAATTAACTTATTGCAAGAGGCAAGATTTTAATAGGATCAATCAAAATGCTTGTTAAGCGTTGGCTTGTAAGTTACTGTTTTTAGTAACAGCAATAACTGAATTGTCTGCCCAATGTTCTTTATATATAACTTGTTCTTATCTTACCCTAGAAATTTGTCAGTCAGTAAGGTTTGCTGAAATATTTCAGAAATCAAATGTATTATGGTGCTAGAGTTGATTTTGATAAATTTGGAGTGTGCTACTGTTTTATAGACTCAAGATTTGGTGAACTTTATGGAGGAGGAGTACATTACTCGTCAATTTCCTGCATATGTGATGTCTGTAAGATATAAAAAGTTGTAGAACAAAACACTGAAACCTGTTGCAGTATTTCTCACTGTGTGGGAAGAAATCGGAAATTATTTCTAAGGTCCCAGTATTGATTACAGTGGACAATTTTGGCTTTGAAATTTGCCTTGGGCTTCTTACTGTCTTTCTCGAACGTTGATTTCACTTTTTAAATAGACTTTACAGTATGATAAAAATTTTATTGGTATGTGCAAATAGTCTTTTCTATGCAGTACTTCAAATCAGAAAATGTTTATTAATTGTGGTTGCGCATTCAGAAAGTGAAAAAATAAAAAATGCACAGCAGAAATATTGTACCATTCCTCCTCCTTCCACCAGGACAATTACCAGAGAGCATGCATCTCTTTCTCTAGCAGTGTCATGTAATGGGGAAACACTGGTTTTATTCTAAATGGTAAAAGCGAGAACAAATTTGTTCATTTATCTCTTATGATTGCAAGTTTGAATTAGTACCCATCAGAGTAGGTGCTGTATAAACATGGAAATAAAAAGTAGGGCTGTTTTGAAGACCTTAGCAGCTCTGTGAGAAAGTCGGCATTATGAGTATGAGGGAATGAGCAAGTAGTGAAAGAAAAATGACACGCATTTGTGCAGTCCCGTCACTTGGATGTCTTTTCTATTACTGTTACCGAAGTCCAAAGAACTGCCTGTTGTATTGGGTCTGTTCCTTCTGATCATTTAACTGAGTGAGAAACAAGTCATCCTTTTCACTTAGTGTCATTATGTATGTGATAGATTTCCTTTACTCTTTCCAGACTTGACATGGGGACGTAATAAAAGGAATCACTACTGAATGCCCAATGTGTGAGCTTTGGAGACATATGGGAGAACTAGTCAAACATCAGTGGTTTTTTAGCTTGGATTCAGTAAATGCATTCCTAAAGTTGAAAAAGAGGGAAATTATTAAAACAACAACAACAAAAACCCCTCTGGGAATAAAACCAGTAATGGAGTACCAAGTCTTCTATTTAAGCCTCAAACTTAACTGCAGTTCAGAACTGGAAAAAAAAAAAAGGTTTTTAAGAACTCTAAAATAACTTATGGAATATTCTAGTGCCTTATCATTAGTCCACTTGGTTTCTAGGAGAAATTCAAAGAGGCTGACTCTGTTAATTGTTACGACTGGTCAGAAAACGCATGGTATCTTCTTGGTTTGTTGCTGTAAGACACTTTTCAGGGTGTTTTGCTCTTTGGATTCATAAACTTAACTTTTTTGAAGAGAAAAAAATGTAACAGTTACACTGTTCTCAAATAATTTCATTTGTTGAACGTTAATATTTAAACTGAACTATTTTTTAATACGGTGGCCAAATCTAACTGTGAATGTGGTGTTACTGACTTCAGAGATGTTAGTGAGGGTAACTTGATAGACTTTTATTTAAGAAAGTAACTCAGGTAATTTAGACTCTAGAACGATCCTTGCTACTGATGAGCAAGTTACTTCAATTAAATAATTTGTAAGTCAGTTTTGTGTTGTTTCTTCATTAGAAGCTTATTAATAGAAAAACATTGTTAAACAACTTAATAAGGTTTTACAATAGGTGACAGTTTGCAATTCAGTAAGTGTATACTGGAATATTGAAGTGCCTGCTTCTTAAAATTTATTTGTTTATTGGTTTGGTTTTTTTTTTTCCTGCTAAAGAGATGTACAAACTGATGAATTTTTTTGCACTTCTGTAGGTGTCAGGTTGTGTACCTTTATGCCTGTAAGGAGGATCTTGAAATTTAGCACTGTGCTTGCATGTCAACAGATTCTGGTGTAATCTCTGCTTTTCTGAAGTTATGAATAATATGTCTGTTGCTTATAGTGAATAGTAAGAAAAGAATCTGGGTCTCTACGTGCAGTTTCAGTGTTTCATTCTGGCAGGAATTCTTTTCTGGACATCAGAAGGAGCTCATGTAATGGAGCAAATGGAAAAACCAAGCTGATATTCTCCAAAGATGGACTGTTTTGGCTGAGATGGAGGCTTGTGAGTGTGTCTGTTGTTTGAAGTAAAACAAAAGTTGTTTAAAAAAAATCAACCAAACAACAACAAAAAAACCCCAACTAAAATTGAGTGAGATTTGCTTTTTCAGTGAAATGAAGATAAAATTTCTGTCTGGGAATGGGTTGGAATTACTGTCTTAGCAGGCAGTTCTGATTCAAGCCATGTAGATTCAGAATTATTTTTTTTACAAAAAGGTGAAACTAGATTCATGGTAGTCCTGACTGTGGATGAGGTGGAGTGGTTTTTTAGCTTCATTTTGTGAGTAAATGAAGCTTATGCTATTGCTTTAAGTCCCTATTCTCCCATTATAGATTTTGAATGTGTTGCTTAGTTTTAGTGAAATCATTTATAGTCTCAGTTAATTACACCTTTTTTTTTAGTCAGGAATGACAGAGCTTGATCTGGTGCTTCACCAGCGAAAAGAAAGGTTGAATCCAGTCACTGTAGATTCCAAGATTAGAAGAGCTATAGCCTGTAGCTACCATCTGGGACCATGGGAAATAACAGAACTAAAAGAACTAGGGACAAGAACACAAGTGCATGGAAGCCAGCACTGTAGTATAAACATCTTAATTTCACTGTTTTACATGACCTAGATGAGCTCCATTTTTTTTTTTTTAATAGAAATGTAGTCGGTTCAGTCTATGAACTGGAGAGCTGTTCAGATGCCCAGAAGCTGAATTGAGCTTTCAGGACGAGCTTGAGTAGCTTCTTTGTGTCCATCAGTTATATTGACCAAGTCTCTGCAGACTGTAATACTCACATAGCCGTATAATTTTACATGTCTTAATGTGGAGCTATATCGTATTGCCAAGTTTCATTGGTTTGGCTGCTTACAGGCTAACACTTTTCTTTAATTTTCTTCTATCCTTTGTCCACATACATTACAAAAATTACTAGCTTTTATATATGACCTCCAGTTTGTATTGATCCAAGGTTATTTTACTTGTTAATCTATTAATTCTGTGCTTCCTGGAGAAAAGGTGTATCAGAGGAGCACTATTTATTTGTTTACTTGTTAAGTTCTTTTAGGAATCTTTTCTATGCTTTGTCATGTCAATATACTTACCTTCCGCAAGAAGATCTGAAGGTAGCATATATAATTTTGAAGCTCTTGAATTACCCTTTGGATTAATTTGGCCAAGTCTTATATTTGTTCTGATAGTGAGAATTCTCAATACCTGCTTGAATAACAGAACATCCTCCAAATTACTGGAGAAGAATTTTCTCCTTTTTCTAATATTCTTTCATTAACAATGCAAATGGACTGTTTGTGTGCAAAGCCTTTTTTATGTTTGAACTAGGAAATTGATATTTCTGATGGTCTTGTTTGCAGCATTGAAAGAACAGATATTTTCAAGTCTATACAGTATGAGATGGGGTGATCTGTACTAGTGCTCAGACATGTAAGCAGACATCTGCATGGCTTGAAAGGTGGTGGTTTCAGCTGTTGTGTTGAAATAGTTGTTTTCAGTTTCTTTTCATTATAATTTTTGGTTTTCTTCTGAATACTAACATACTGACTTGAGAGGGGTGGTGGCAAAGTGGGAAATAGTAGTAGGAAACTAATATCCTAAAGGAGGTTGGAGGGTCTGGTTTAATTCCTTGCCATGATTGCACAGGGTCAAAAAAGTCTTTGCTGATAATGGTATACAGCCTCATTTAACTCTTGGTTTTTAATTTTCTAACATTTCCATTACCTGTAGTATACTGCCTTGAAAATGAGTTGCATAACTTTTCAGATTTGATGATCTTGAATTTACATATGGTTAAAAGATTGCCTTGTTACATGTTTATTAGATTACATACGACCTCCTCTCTCTTGCTTGCAGTTGCTAAACTGCTTTAAAAGACAGTCCTATTGACTGAATATTTTGGCAGTTTTCTGGAAACCAATTTCTTCTAAAACCAAAACAAAACGGATGGGCGTGAGTTCTCAGGTTTTTTTGATATGTTGTCATTGAATACTGAAAGATTTGTTTCTGAGACTGAACTAAATGGTTGCAGTGTTGTAAACCTTTGATAGCTGTAAGTTTTACTTAAGAATTTAGAAATCAAATCAGTATTTCCATATGGTTGTACATTTAAGATGTTGGAATAGTGCATGTAATTACTTATTTTCTAGAATAGTTTGGTTTTGGAACAATAAAATATGGGGAAAAGCTTTCTGATGTGAACTATAAGAAATCATCTTGAAAGCACATTATTAGAGTTGTTTTTCTTCCTTTCTATATGTTGATGCATTGCAGTAAACTGGTTTAACATCTTTATCAATGATCTGGCCAAAGGGATCGAGTGCACCATCAGTATGTTTGCAGAGGACACCAGGTTGGGTGGGAGTGTTGATGTGCTTGAGAGTAGAAAGGCTCTACAAGAGGGATCTGGATAGGGTGAATCAATGGGCTGAGGCCAGTTGCATGAGGTTCAACAAGGCTAAGTGCTGAATCCTGCACGTGGGTCACAACAACCCCATGCAACGCTACAGGCTTAGGGAAGAGTGACTGGAAAGCTGCCTGGTGGTAAAGCACCTGGGGGTGTTGGTTGACAGGCGACTGAACATGCACCGGCATTGTGCCCAAGTGACCGAGAAGCATCTTGGCTTGTATCAGGAATAGAGTGGCCAGCATAACTATAGAAAGTGAACCTTCCCCTGTACTCAGCACTGATGAGGCCTCACCTCAAATACTGTATTCAGTTTTAGGCCCCTCACTACAAGAAGGACATTGAGGCACTGGAGCATGTACAGAGAAGGGCAGTGAAGCTGGTCAGGGGTCTGGAGAACAAGGCCTGTGAGGAGTGGCTGAAAGAACTGAGGTTGTTTAGTCTAGAGGAGAGACAGCTAAAGGGAGACCTTATTGCTTTCTGTATTACCTGAAAGGAGGTCGTAGCAAGGTGGATGTTGATCTCTTCTCCCAAGTAACAAGTGATAGGACAAGAGGAAATGGCCTCAAGTTGTGCCAGGGAGGGTTTAGATTGGATATTATGAAAAATTTCTTTACTAGAAGAGTGGTCAAGCACTGGAATGGGCTTCCCAGGGAAGTCGTTGAGTCACCATCCCTAGAGGTATTTGAAAGATGGGTAGATGTGGTGCTTAGGGATGTGGTTTAGTGACGAAGTTGGCAGTGCTAGATTAATGGTTGGACTCAATTATCTTAAAGGTCTTTTCCAGTCTGTGATTGTATGGTACGTTTAGAGAAGTAGCCAATGTTTCCCTTTGGTAGGAGGCATTGTGTAGATATCTACCTGTTGATCCCAATTCTAGTCCTCCAACAAATGTGGACATTCTGGTGAATTGGTGATCTGCAAATAGATTAAAAATGTTGGTTTTGGAAAAGGAAGAATTGGGAAATTTGCTAAGGGGTAGAAAAAGGGAAACTGCTATGGAAACTACTAAACTACGGCTTTGCAGAACACTACGCATGCCATCTGAAACTCTTAAAACATTTATTATGGGTGTATTAGGTGTCTGTTGATACCTATTATTGTATTCCCCCACTCATTCTTTAAGCAATTTGACTGTTTCTAATAGTTATCCACTTACATTGAACTAAAAGCAGTGTCAGAGCAGAAAATTATTAGTTGTTGCTTTTTTCATGGAAAAGGAATTTATTTATTTATTTATTTATTTTAACAGATTCTGTTCTTTCATAAATTAAGTGTTTCACGGGCAGTGATAGGTGAATTTTATTGGGTATTTGTTATGTATTTTAGAATACATTTGACATATTCTGTTGTGTGCTAGTTTGCTGTGTATTGGCAAATGTAAATTGGTATGTCTGTAAATACAGCAGTTTTCAGTTTCTTTTTCCCTAAACTGCCTACTGAGCATTATGCAGGCTGTAGATCCCTGTGTTCTAGCTCTGATGTCGCAGTTGACAGAAATTCCTGCCCTGTGGAGTAGTTTCTTGTCTTTCACAGTTGTCCTTGAGCCACCATATGTGGGATTGCGATTTAAGTAGAGCACTGAAATTTGGATGCACAAAAACTGTCTTAATCTTTCTGATTGTTTTTTTTTAACTGAAAATGTCCAGTGATTCAGTTTACAGTGTATATGGTATAATTTAAAGGGTCACTGAGGGTCACTGAATTGTATTGTTGAAGACATGGGTAACAGCTGAAACCTACATGTAGGGGAACTGTGCTGCTCGTATTTTAGTGTTCTACAGAAGGATGTCAAAGAATTATTATGTGGTCTTTTGCTCAGAAGCCTGCTGACATATTATCTCATTAATTGCTGGATATAAATTACATCCAATTAGTTTACGTTTATTTTTTTCAGTGGTATACTTATGTAATGTCTTCATTCTGAAGCTCAAAAGTATATGACTCATGGAATGTTGATTTCACAGAATCACAGAATCGCTCGGT
>NW_010160356.1:0-11130 GCF_000695765.1 Mesitornis unicolor | reverse complement strand
AAACGCGGCTTGCTTCCCGAAGCGCTGTGCTGTAGGTGCCCGGGGATTTTCTGTCGCACACCCCACGGCCTGTCACGGAAGCGGTCAGTCGGTGATGACAACCATTTGCGACCTCCCGGAAGATGTCCTGGTGGAGCTGTTCTCGCAGCTCCCAGCCCGGGATCTGGTCTGCACCTGGGGATGTGGTGGACCTGGTCACCCTATGGAAGCGCAAGTGCCAGCGTGAGGGGTTTTATATCCCAAGTTTGGACAGGAGCATCTCTGACTGGAAGGCCTTCTATATGCTCTGCAACTTGAAGAGAAATTTAATCAAAAATCCCTGTGCTGAAGGTTTGTTTAATTATTTATAATAGAGGGTTAAGAGTTTCCCAACAGTCAGGATGTGGTGGACCTGGTCACCCTATGGAAGCGCAAGTGCCAGCGTGAGGGGTTTTATATCCCAAGTTTGGACAGGAGCATCTCTGACTGGAAGGCCTTCTATATGCTCTGCAACTTGAAGAGAAATTTAATCAAAAATCCCTGTGCTGAAGGTTTGTTTAATTATTTATAATAGAGGGTTAAGAGTTTCCCAACAGTCAGAATGAGTCAGTGGCCTGCATGACTCGAGTACTGCTGGTGTGGTGGGACTGGGCGGCTACTGATGCATCTCTGCTGGCTCCCATCCACAAGCAAACATCCAGACAACTCTCAGAAGTTACTAAGGCCCCAGCAGCCAGTGACGGTTAATTTGCACAGTATGTACAACATGGTCATGAAACTATCAAGTATCAGGATTAAATATTCAGGCAGCTAGGGAAACTTTGTTGTCAAAGACTTGACTAATATGACTGCAGAAGCTGTACTTTATTACTGACTGAGTTTCTTATGCTGTTAGAAAGTTGCTACCTAGTTGTGGTAGCTGCTGACAGCTACATTAAAAGCAATGGCAACATAAAGACAGGAGTCACTTCCAGCTGTAGAAAGATACACTGTACCTGAATACTCATCGAGTAGGTTCCTAGTATTCTTTGTAGCCAAAATCTAGCAAAGATACTGCTGGAAATGGAAGTGAGGTCCTAACGCTTATCTCTGGTACCTATGTTTTTAGAGAATTTTCAGCACTGGAAAATTGATAAGAACAATGGAGACAACTGGAAGATTGAGAAACTACCTGGAGCTCATGGAAGAGAGATGCCAGACCCCAAAGTACACAAATACTTTGTCACTTCATATGGGTAAGAACTGGATTCCAGCAATCTGGACCTGGGAGACCTGCTTCCTCCTCTGTCTGCAAAGGCACTACGGGCTCAAAGGCTTGAGGCAGGTCACTGACCCTTAGCCCATGTGTGGGAAAAGGAAGAAGCTTAATTGACCTTTTATACTAGTTCATCTAAAGAGGCGGGTGTATGGCTGAAAGAATTAACTGCAGTATGTACTAAATTTCTCTGTCCTTAGCAGGAATTTTCTGTAACTTTTTTGTATTCATGATAATCCACTTCCTTCTGGCAAAGGTTAACATTTGACAAGCTTACCTGACAAAGTCAAAGCTCTGTAACCTCTAAGAGTGGTAGGTGTGGTTGTCATGCTTGCAATAAAATCTGTCAGCAGTAAAAGCAGTAGTTTCCTGTTACCAATATGTGCTATACAAGCACAGGCACCCCTCTTAATCCAGTTTGTAGGTAACCACTGTTCTTTAGCTTCACCCCTAGGTAAACCAGTTAATTTCCTTCTCTAGTTCTGGCTATAGAAAAAGGCATGCCTCAGCCTTGCAGGCCCTCAAGGTTGGGATGGGCTTTTGGGGAAAGTGTGGACACTGAGAAGGAAGAGATGCATTTTGTGAAGTTGTGAATATTTCTATTGCTGTTGCAGGCCATGCTTCAAGTCTCAACTCATTACCCTGCAGAAAGAAGGATATTGGAATCAGTTGATGGATGAGAAACGGCCTGAAATTGTAGTAAAGGACTGGTAAGTGCATGCACTGAAAAACTGGAATTTCTGCTTTAAATTTTTATGCTATAAAATTAGTTCATCTTTTTGGAGTTGTAGCTCTTGAGTAAAGCATAAGCTAAATCTAAGTGTATTCCATGGGCTGTAAGGAGGTGGCAATCCTGTGAAGAGCAAGATAGCTGGAAGTTTTAGAACTTCTTCATAGCTATGGGGATGACATCCCTTGTCCTCTGCAGATGGCGATCCCCTTGGAGACTGTTTGTGAACACTAAAGGAAACTAATGCTGTACATACAACCTGCTTCATGATTACTCCCTGCCTCTCTAGGTATGCTGCCAGATTTGACTGTGGGTGCCGCTACGAAATCACAGTGAGATTGCTTTCTGAAGACTACATTGTCCTTGAGGAGTTCCACCCCGAGCCAGTGGTTATAGAGCAGTGGAGTGACGCAAAGTGGCACGAAGTAAGCAGCAGCCCTGTGGGCAGTAGCTTTACATCAGTATTGTGACACTTGAATCTTGCAAGCCTTATCTGGCCAGAAGTCCCAAGTGGCCCTACCTCCTCTACACAAAGCAAAAGCTAAGTCAGTCCTTGCTGTGGACAATGCTGAAGCAGCAGTAGTGTCATGAAAGGGCTAGGTTTGGTTTGTAGGTGTGCCCAGTGTTTTCTAAAGAGTTACCCCCTTGGCTTCTGTGTTATTGTAGCTCAGTCGCTTTAATTGTTTTTCACTTAAGTTTTTGTCTAAATGACCAAGCTACAAGAACACAGCTCTTTTTTTATTGGATCAAAAAAGCTTTGTTTTAAAACTACTGCATGGATGTAATTTTAAGTTTTGCAGACATTACTTCCCAAACTGCTAAACATGTTTTAACTGGTTTGACTGGCTGTAGATGCCCCATTACACTGTTGCTTACAAGACAAATGTAGTCAAGAATCAAGCTTACTATTATGTTTGACTCAAGATCAAGACTCACATAGTGTAGTTGTCTGAGCTTCTTGATCAGTGCTAGTTGTATTTAAGCAAATTAAGAAGAATTTTCTCTTGTCTTTTCAGATGTCTCACACCTTCCAGAATTACCCAGCTGGAGTTCGTTACATCTGGTTTCAGCATGGAGGCCAAGACACCCAATTCTGGGCAGGATGGTACGGGATCCGAGTGACAAACAGCAGCATCACCATTGGCCCCCGCACATTGTTTTGAAGGCACAATATAAGTGTTTACTTTTACCTCAGGACTGTAATCAGGTGGTCTCAGGTGCACTTGTTTGTCTGTACTCTCTGGGTGAGTGTCCTGGCTTCGTCTTGCCCAGCTGATCTCAAATACAAGCAACCAGTTCTTGTTCACAGCAGAACTTCTGCAGACCCAGCCCTTTGGAAGGACTTGTGTCTTCATTTTTCATCCTGTACCATGGATGTTACTGCAGTTACTCATGTCCTTCCACAGGAGGAAGACTAGGACAGTTAAATATGACATCTCTCTTTTCTAGTTAATATGTCCTTATGCTACAGCCAAACACTGAGTCTTAAATAGAAACCCCTTCTTACTTGTTTATGGAACTTATGAAAGAATAAGGCTAAAATGTTTCATTTCAGATTATCAATGCTGTCCTCAAGGGCTCTGCTACAGAGAGACTTTTGTATGGTATTCTCCTGTTTCAGTTTATGTATAAAAACATGTATTTTGAACTCCAGAAGAGATTTTTTTTTTTTTTTGCCATGAGATCAATCGGCCAGTGGAATAATCTCCCAGGGGAACTGGTGGATTCCCCTATATTGGTCAGTTTTAAGGGTGAGTTTGACAGGGTGCTGACTCATTTAAACTGTACTTTTACCTTAGGTTGGACTAGATGATCTGTGTGGTCCCTTCCAACCTGGTATTCTATCTTTCACATCAGACCTCTTATAGCATAAGGAAACTGTCAACCCTTTTTCATAAATGCTGTGTCACTGCCTTTTAGATACTTACAGAAATGGTAAGGAATTACCATCAAAGTGTTATATGCCTTCCCTGTCCAAATACAGCCCACCATTGCTTGAATAAACAGCTAGAGAAAGAGGAGATAAATCCCATAAGGTTTGTAAGATAAGTGCCTTTTGATTGTGCTGGGCTTTTTCCATGCTACCTTTACTACCAAAGTACTTGGTGTGTACTGCACAGTCTAACCCTATATAAAATGTTAAAGCAATGCACACCTTGATCTAATGTATTCTTGCACTTTTTCCTTGAAAGCAGGGAGGTACTTTACTGGCTGTCTTATCAAATGCTCTGACCAACAAGCTCAGCTCAAATACTATGGACAATGTCTTCTACTCCTGTATGCATAGAGCCAAGACTAAGGTGTCCCCCATCTCCTCTGACAGGTGTAGAATTAAGTGTCATTTTTCTGTTCCCTGTTAGGAGTAGAACATTTGGCAAGTGTCCTTGCTGGACAGACTAATTCCACCTTGCTAATGCCACTTAGGGGTGAAAGCTCTCCCATGGAATGGGGAGAGGCCAAGGTTGTTGGTGCCTCATAGGAGTGACAGATCTCACATATGTTCCAGAAAAGGTATGGAAAAGTGGTGGAAGCTTCACATTAAATACACAGGTCCACACAAAATAGAAATACTTCCTCACTTAAAGGGAGAGGCTGGTTTGGACAGAACTCAGCCTAGGTCAAGTAGGGTAAAACTTAGTATTTATTGAAGAGTATTTGGGACAGTCACAGTGGACAGACACTATGTAAGGCCTCACTCACCCTTAGTAGGAGTCCATTGCTCTGGTGGAGCACGTAACAGATCGCGGTATGTCACTACCAATGTGCAATGGAGATGCTCTGTTAAGGTGAGAACTCGATTTGTAGAAAGCGCTGACTGCACACTGCAGTTGGCTACATCCTGCGCCCAGGGGTGCACTGGAACAAAACCTCTACTCACTCTCACACATGAGCGTACAGGGAACAGGCTCTGGCTCCACATTCCAAGTCAGTTCTATATACAGTGGTAAGAGCACTTGAAATAAAGAGGCAGCAACTGCTCTACATTCACCCAGAAGGCCAGCTGATATCAAGGTATGGTTTGTGAGATCTCTTATTCCACTGGAAGATCAGATGAGGCTTGAAGGCAAGGAAGCTTTGAAATCAGGTGCCCTTGTGGGCTCGTTCTTCTACATACAGCTGCATCTGGAGGAGAGAAACAAGTATCGGTTCTGTTTGATATGAAGGTAAGTGAATGGGAAAACAACATCTACAACAAGCTACACAGGAAGAGTTTGTACCTTCCCTATAACCAGATTTCCTGTTTTATTATGAGGAATCGCGCCCTGTTTTCATTACTGGCACAGACATCTGCAAGACTAAGTTACTGCTCAGCAATATTAAAACTGTTGCCCTGCAAAAAACTGTAGAGCTGGCATCAGAGTAGACAAAGCCTAGAACTACATCCAGCTTCAGCCACCTCTGCAGCCAGAATGCACTGCTCACCTTTAAGATATCAGATGTCATAGTTTTCAGGGGAATAAGCCGGGGGTCATGCATGTGCACGTCTTGTTCATCAGCGAGGATCCATGGGAAATCCTAGGGCAGGAACACAAGGTGATTTATTTGCAGAGAGCCTGGCAGACTGCAAGGTGAGCTCTCTCTTTCTCAGCACTAGGCCAGCATTAAGTGACTGAGATCCTAGTGACTGACGGAAGAAGCGGGTCACTCAAACCTTTCATAACAGCAAACTGTAACACTTACATGCTTGGGCCCAAGACTTGGCATAATTATCTTCAGTTACAGCATCAAACTAATGTTAAGGCACTTCACTTATTCCAAAGGCAACCTCTCACTTTAAAAAAATAAGCTCTTAGCTAGCATGTTCCATTCATTACACCAGCATTTAACTACAACTCCAGAATGCTCAGGGTGTGGGTTTCTGTCCTGCTTTGCAAGTTTAAAGGTTGGCCTACTGTACTACCAGTTTCCATTACTAAGCAGTACGCAGCAGACTTCCATTTTAGAACAGTTTTATACTTCCCCAGCTTTATTAATTGTGCCTTAGGACACCCAAAATAACTTGAGTCCAGGGAAAAAAGTTTCCCTGAAACTAAGCAAGAATTCTTAACAAAAAAAAAAAGTCTTGCTTTAAAAAGTGATCTGCACACACTTTCCTGCAAGATAAAATGCATTTGTGTACCCAAAACTCACTAGTTACTTGAATCTTGGTCTTCCTTGCTATTTATAAAGAATCAGCAGCCATCCAGACGTAGTGGATGTGGGATGAGGGCTTTTTTTCCTGTTGCTTAAATTCAAGTACCTATTCTATATGTCAGAGTACTTTAAAGTGACTGAGCAGGCGTTACGCAGTAAGTATTGTTACAATCTAATTCAGGTACTGAAGCAGCTATTATCTGCAACTGTGGCTGGTGTGTGGTGAATGTGCTCAGAGTAAACCATTTGAACACATTCAAAGCAAAGTTGTGAAGTGCACCTAGTGGCCTTAACCTCAGCGATGCAGAAACGCTGTAATTTCCAGACTTTGCTCTGCAGCTTGCTCACACACAATCAGTGGCCAGAGCTACCACTCACCTTTATCACTTGGATCTTCTCCATGTTCCTTGTGGCAGCCTCCCGGGTGTGAACCAGAACTGTGAAAGTACAACCTGCAAGAGAAATGGTAGGCTCCAGATCAGGGGACAGCTAACAGAGGATCAGACACTGTTTGTCTCTAATCAGGCACTGCCGTGCCATGAGGCTGTATGATGTGTTTACCTGGGGGATTGTTGTCAAGCACAGCATCGCACACGCTGATCTTCAGGATGAAGGCACGCAGTAACTGCTCCACATGAGACAGCAGGGACTCTGAACTGGTGAGGAGACAGCGGCTGTTACTGGCAGGCAGCAAAGTACTGGGGCCTGGAGCTGCTTCCAGAACCCCTCTGCAGAGGCAGGTGTTGGACACCACGGACAAGCAGTAATGGAAACTTTACCTAACGGACAGAAGAGGCGGCTGGGTGATCTCAAAGACAAATCTCTCCACAGGGTGGTGCTCTTTATCCAGGATCACAACCACAACTTTCTCCACATCATTCTGCAAAAACAAAGATAGAAAAATGCTTTCCTTAAAACAAGCTGTCTTCTGCCCCCAGTGTTCTTCACATGCTTCTGAAGTGGGAGTATGCTTATTTGTTGTGTCTTCCAGCACTAGCTGTTATTTGGATAACAAATTGAGTACTGTCAGATTACTCTTACCAATCAGAAAAAAAAAAAGAAAACAAAAACAAATTTTTGCAAAGCCATTTCTTGCTGGATGTTAAACTGATAGTTTATTGCCAAGGCCTAGGGAGATAAAGCGCTCTAAACAGCGCATTTCTCTAGATACTGTTCTGGAACAAAAGAGGAGATGTACAGCCATCTCCTTGCATCACTCTGGAATGGACAATGATAAGGAAGTTAAGATACGCTTAGATCATTGGCCAAATATAGCAGCTTTGTACTATCATAATGTAAGACTGATTTACTCCCATTCTCTAAATGCATGTTAAGGTTGTCTGTAAAGAGCAGAAAATTCAAAATCTGCCAGCTTCCTACCTCCTGACGTGTTTCATATGGTCACACCTTTCTCTTACAAAACCTAGAATTCAAACAAACCTTTGCTTGCTAGCTTACAGCAACGTATTCAGACTGCTCTGCCAGAAAGGTGCTTAAACTTCAAGGTATTCAAAAGTAGAACACTAACATGTAAGATGAGGTAACTGAAAACATACAGATGTATATCCTCATGTGCATTTATTAGATGTAACTAAATGACAACGATCAGCAGCAAGGCAGGGCCTTAACTGCAAGCAAAGGTTATGGAGGCTATTTTTAGTAACTTTATGAGCTAGTATATTGTATATGGTAAACTGTAAATAAATTTTGCAGTAAAGACTATTTGCGTTCCTTTAGTTTCTATCAAAATCCCTTGGAGTACTTTTCCCAGGTGCCCAGTAGGATCTTGCCTTCTCAAGCAGCGGCTTTACGCAGTGCAGCGTGTCTTGGATGTACTGATTCAGCTCCGGGTGGCAGGACATCTGCAGCAAATACAGGGAATAGTCAGAGCTGTGTTCTGATGTGAACCAGGACAATGCTGAACAGGAAGATTTAAACAGAAGCACCAGTGTGTTACAAGACACTTGAGTCATGCTTCAAATAGCACTATTCACTGCTAAGTTGCCGATTTGAACCAGTAATTCTTTCATAGAAGGGCTAAGTAGCTGACACAGACCACTGTACCCACACAGTGGTCATGTACTGGGAATATATACCCACAGTAGTATATTAGGAATAGTATATTCCAGCCACCTCTACTTCCTAGGGAGCATGCTTTCACATTACCTTACTGCACATAGCTGGGGTAACTGCCTACTACTGTTGTCCATGATGTGTTTGTTCCCTGAGTACTGCTCTATCCTCAGCTACAGGCCTGTTTTCCCTATTGGCAGGAACTATGTTCTCTTCAAAAAATGAGTTTGCACATTAAAACAAACTCTGGAAGGGCTTTAGTTTGTTCTGGTGAGTGTTGACCAATTCCAGCTCTTTTGCTTGTTCATGTGGCTGTCAGCTTCCAGGAAAATCTCCTACCTGGACAGGTACGTTGTATTTTTTCCTCTTCTGAAAGATCCCAATAGGGTAAACTTCTCTGACGTATAAGATCAGGTGAACAGCCACTTCTAGAAATTCTGAAAGAACATCTGCAACAACTGAAAAACAAAAGTAAAGGATGCTGAAGTAGGGTGGGGGGGTGAAGCATGCAGAGCAATACCATATACTCATAGGAATTTTCTTTTTAAGGTATTTTTCTCCGCATATATTTCACCTGCTTCCCCTTACCTGCAGGAAGTTCAGGGATAGAGCAACCCTCCAACAAGCTTATGTGACAAGAAGCCTTGCAAGCACACCAGTCTGCAGCTTAGCACAACACATTACCTTGCCCAAAGTTAAGGTCCTGCCGCGTGAGAGTGGTCATCTTTCCCAGAAGCTGGAAGTAAGAACAAAAAATGTTTATCCTCTGGCTCCTGTATTATTAAAATTATCATCCAGGGAGCCATCCACTTCCTTAGTACTGCTGAGCTCAGACCCAAACTGTCCTCTGCGCTTATTCACAGCCACATGAACACTGCCACAACAAACCTGTGGAAGGTTTAAGCACTCTTCATAAGCAACACCACCGTCAGAAATCACCAGTAGTGCAAAAGAACAAAGACAGTACCACCGCTCTGTATGTTCTGGCTCACACCTCAGATTGACAAATTACTCATAACTTAATTCCTGCTTTTAGTTTTTAATTTCTGCTTTTATTTTTTTAATTTATTGGGAAAAAAAGGCAAAAAATCTGTCCAGACCACAGTTCTTCACTGTCTCCCTCATTAATGCATTTTGCTACGACTGGAGAATTCACGATTCCTACTTGGTAGCATTAGGTTAACAGTTGAACTTGATGATCTTAAAGGTCTTTTCCAACCTAAATGATTCTGTGACTCTGTGCAAGTTTAGACAATCACTTTTCAGGAGCACCAGAACACTATTTTCTTAAAGCCACACAAGTGTTCTCGTAACATACTCCTTTTCTAACCCCTATATCTCCTTATAACACAACAACTTATCAGTTCTATGGGTTTATTCTCTCACCACCATGAAACATTGCTTGTTCAGGCCAGGATCTGCACCTTCTATTGACACTGCACAACACAGGTACTGCCCATCTGCTGTCCACTACCAAGAGCTTCAGAGTCTGCCTCTAGTCTCAAGAAAATGAAATCTTGCACAGCTGCATAACTGAGATAACACGAGATTTGTCACACAGAGTCATGGAATTGCTTGGTTGGAAGAGACCCATAAGGATCATGGAGTCCAACTCCCTGCTGCTCACAGGACCACCTAAATCTAAACCATTTGACTAAGAGCATCACCCAGACACTCCCTGAACTCCTTCAGGTTTGGTGCTGTGACCACTTCCCTGGGGAGCCTGAAATTTGTGACAATTAAAAAGAGCAACACATTATTGTGCCAAATCAAATACCACGTGCCAACAATCAAACAGCAGGCACTGGGGTCCAGTGTTCCAACAGCTTTCCTTACATAGCGCAGTCTGTGCCTTACATGTTTTAAGCTAGAGTGTATGTAATTTTCTACTACAGATTTTAATTTGTTTCATTATTTTATCCATACTCTCTGCATGCACGCGAACTGTAACCACTAAGAGCAGCACCATTGTTCATAAAATGCATCTCTCTTTAAACACCTCCAGGAGCACTGTGGCTCCATCAGTAACACAGGTGTCTACACAGACCTCCAATAAGCCAGAGTCATCCCAGTCAGCTGTTCAGCCACTGATTTTCAAGCTGCTTCAGTTGCAACAAACCATGTTTTTCAGACCTACAAAGGATTACTTCAACTCTCACAAAATAAGGAGCTACTCTCCCTTTTTAAATCAGAATCTTACCACTACAAAGGCTCTCTGGAATATTAGTGATCTGCTACAATAAACAGAATGAAGATACTTAAGCTGCAGTAACTCTCAAATCTGTACAAAACATCTGCATCAGAGCAACACAAAGAATCTGCATTTTTAGAGGTTTAGATTCACATCCTCACCTAAACATCTCCCTTTGTTAAACTGAGGCCACAGTAAGGCAACAGCATCCCAAGAGACCCACTCTTAATCACAGTCACAAGGTTAGACCTAAGAACCACACATCTAATACTCCCTCATGTTAATGTTTTGGATTAACTGATTGGAGCAGTGCCGCAGTTAACAGCCTTTCATCTGTTTGTTTGCTGTCCTATATGTACCAGGTCAATTTCCAGAAAAGTCACCCCACCTTTCCAGCACAAAAAAGCACTGAGGGATGGCCAGGGGCAATGAGGAGGAGTAGGTACCAGGAAAAAGAAAGCCTGCACTTTCCTTTGTGGTACTGTTTGGAAGTCAGCAACCCCTTACTTCGGAAGAAAAGGGCAGCAAGGAGGCAGGGGTATCATGTCATTTGGAATCCATCATCTTCAAAGTGCCCGTGCCTGTTACATGGGCTCCCGCACTAGCCCAGAATAACCAGCACAGGCCTTCACATCGCCTTGCGCTGCACCCTGCCCTCTTCATGGCCTCAGAGAGCAGAAGGGAGAATCCCCAAACGCGCCTTCACCGTTTCACACAACGGTTCCTCTAAGGACCGGGCCGACGGCAGGACAGATCGCGGCTTTCGGG